>NC_083469.1:16756190-16961190 GCF_030014155.1 Tachysurus vachellii
GAGAGAGAGAGGGAGATAGAGAGGGGGGGAGTGAGAGAGAGAGAGAGAGAGAGAGAGAGAGAGAGAGAGAGAGAGAGAGAGAGAGAGATGTAAATCTGGATCCCTCTGGGAGAGAGAAAGACTCTGGAGAAAATAAATTTGTCATGGTTCATGTTGAGTTCAGCCAAACCACTGATCAGAGCTCTCTCTCTCTCTCTCTCTCTCTCTCTCTCTCTCTCTCTCTCTCTCTCTCTCTCTCTCTCTCTCTCTCTTTCTCTCTCTTCTTCTTCTTCTTCTTCTTCTTCTTTTCTTGTACTTGTATGGTAGTCCCACAGGTCTTATTAATTATGAATTTATTACATTCTCATCTTCCTAAAATTTCAAATACTCTGCCTGAATATTAAATTCATGATGCAATCTAATTTATTAACCACATTGATAACCAGGAGGTCTGTTTAAAGTATGACTTGAAACCAACAGCCAACTAACAAGTACAACAAACCATACAAAACTTAAGAAAAATTTTCAATGACAAAAACAATACTTACTATAAACATAAATTATATAATTATTAGAATAAATAATAAAAAATGACTATAAATTTTCTCATGACGTGTGTGTGTGTGTTATTGTTTGTGTGTATAATCAATTGTTGGGTGATCCAGGGGTTAAGGATGTTCTAGACAGTTAAAATGAAGACAGATGCAACACTGGAACATTATGAGCATTTTCACCTCAGCCCCTGACCTGAGAAAGAGAGAGTAAGGAGTAAACAACAGCTTGTAACACTCCAGATATCAGACAAAAATCTCTTTAAGTCTTGTATTCCAAGAAAAAATGTTTTGTCGGCTGCAGACATCATCGTTGACTTTGTCAAAAGAGATTAAAAACCTCTTTCTGTTACAGCCTTAGTCTGTTATGCATGAGTGCAGTCAAGAAAATAACTTTAACACAAGTTGACATTACATGTAACGTGTTATATATCAGTGGTTAAGTTTGGGAGTTGATGTTGTAATATAATATTATGTTTCACTTTTGTGACATCACATTTCATTTAGGATGGACTTTCATCCAGGAGCTGATTTGGGTAGAGGGCAGTTTAATTAAAGAATTATACATTTCAGTACATTTCCCTTACATAGAAATTAAAAACATGTTGTAAACATATTTATAAACACCACCAAACTGTGGTCTTTGGTATTTGAAGCAATTTCAGCAAAAGATCTATTTTGTAGACACTGAAAGCTTCAGTCAAAGTTCTTTATAAATTAAACACGTGCAACTTTTCCAGTTTTAGAGATATTTTGTACAGGTAACAATATGTTTCTAAACTTATTAATGTCGCTTAAAATAAACATTAGAAAGCTTTAGAATCTACCAATAAATCTTCACAACAGTGCAAGAAACTTGAATGAACTTTTCCTCTAAATCTGCTGAAAGCAACATATAACACTATTGATATAACACGATCTAAAGTTTTTCTAAAGGATATAAACATTAATACACAGAATTACATTAATGCCTTAAGACTTCCATATTAGGTTTCGTGCAAATTTCTGCTCAGTACAGGGAAATGTATTAAATAGTAAATTCTTGTGCTTCTGTGAATGACCATAATTTATGCTTCAGAATTAGAGTCATTATATATTAAATATTTAGGATTACTCTTAAACTATGTTCTCATTATGTGTATGGAGGTGAAATGGGGTGATGGGCGATGTTTGTGTAAAATAATACTATCCTAAAGGAAATGGTTTCAGTCCAAGATCACAAGACATTGCTTATTAGTTCAGCTATGTCCTATTGTTAATGCTCAATCCCTCCTAAACTCCACATTTTAATTAGCAAGGCTCAAACACACAGGCTTTCTATGGGGAGTGGCTGAGGGTGTATATTACCTGCAGCTTGTAATAACACACACACACAATCAAAGCATGGTCATGATTTCATTCACTCATGAGATCATACAACCAGATAACCCTCTGGCCATAGTCTTATACAGAACAAAAGCCAAGGCTTGCTAATCAGTTCATCTCGGACAAATCACTGATACTGACAGCAATGAATGAAGCCTGGAGACTCTGAGACAGTGGAGCCAGAAACAAAACAGTACTAACAGAGTCCTCTGAGCAACTGACCTCAGGGTTAAAGGTGACAACCCTAGTGGGCAGACGCTGAAGGTGTCCATCTCAGGAAGGAAGAGAGTTGAGTGCATCCGTGGTGATCGCAGCTGGAGCAGCTGTTATAATAGTCCAGAAATAAGAACCAGCTTTAGTTTGAAGCCTGGATTCACTGTGACAACAGATTGTAATCTTTCTTCTCTTACACAGTCTAACTCAATAGCAGAGAAATGTATCTGTAAAACACACACACACACACACACACACACACACACACACACACACAGACAGAGGTCCCTCAGCAATTGTTATTTCAGTGCAGCAATTTTTGTATGAGTTGCTCATTGTTCTTGTGCCCTGCTATGCTGCCAAGTGAGTTTTAGTCACGTTTTTGTTTACAAATGCTGTAGCTGTCTACGTGTCAGTATCAGTAGTTAATGTTTTGAATCATGACAATGCCCTAGCTACCATCGCCCTGTGTTTAAATCATGCTCACGTGGTGTATTGGTGAGTAATATATTTGCTAGCTTACAGTTCTGTGGCTATCAAATATATTAAACTAATAAGCTTCTACAGACACTAAATAAAAGGCTCACTAATATTTAAAGACTAGCCATGGAACATTGCTAGATTTAGTATTTCACAATTTTATAATAATAAACATTTCACAATGTTCTGCATTTTACTGGCATAAAGGTGTTGAATTCCAGAACGATAGAAGAGCAGTGTTTGAAAAAAAAAAAGCAGTCAAACAGCTTAGTGATTTATTATTTTTTTCTTCAAAATTGCGCAATCACATTGGCTGTATGTGTGACTCACTGTTCCACCGCAAATTCTGTCTGTGTTCTTTACCTAACCCTTGGGGATATCCCAAATCGTTCTTGCTGTTTCTCATCTTCCAGCACCATGTGAATGTATTTATCTAGTATTTGTTACAAGCATAATAGGGCTGAGAGATGTGGCCATTGCTTTATGGTGAGATATTTATAGGCTGTGTTTGTCCTTCATATGCCTCTTACAGAAAAGAAAATCTGAAAAAATCCAAACTGCCCCCATTATTAGACCAACAAGTATAATCAGTCATGTTTACCACACTATTCAACACTTTTCATTTTTTTCAGTTCTAATCTAATCTAAAAAGCAAATAAACAGAACAATAGAGTCGTTCTTAGTGTCTGGATTATAAAAACGTCATGTGTCATTATAGTAAAAAGTCATTATGTTTGATCAAACTCCAATGTAGATTAATATGGTTAGGTAATAGTGTTGAAAGAAAAATTAATTGATGAATGAAAAACCTCTGAGCACTTTATAACAAATGAAACATGTGCAAGTGAATAATATTAGGTAGTAAAGAGGACCTCTCTAAATCTAACGAATCTAAACCAAAACGAATGAGTTGGTGTGTTCCAATAAACATAATAATATTTGGTTAACTTAGTTAAGTTTATTTGGTTAAACCAGCATTACTGTCCTAATCCTAACTCATAACATCTATCAAGTATAAAATAAAATCCACTCCAGTAGTTGATCAATACACCATAAAAAAAAATCACAAAATGTTCTGAGCTGAAATGTTCTAATGTGTGTTATATCATCCTATAATAAATTTTCTGACTAGCTTCCTAAAAAACCTCTGAACTCTAAACTAACTCCAGCAAGCCAGGCACCTTGTTTACACAGAAAATAAGTTAATATGTAATCACAATTGTAAAGAACATTTCAGATCAGCATATTGCAGTAATAACAAAACAATATAAAGAAATTACTGAATCCCTGTTTGTTGAGTTAAGACATTTGTTGCTGCTGAATGATTAAGCTTCGGGCATCAGTCCTAATGAAAGAAGATTTGACAGCCTGAGACAAAGAAGTTATGTGTCCCAGTTTAACCCAGACTAAAGTGGCCCTTTGATATAGTCAGGTCAATCATTATTTGATTTGCTGCTGTGTTCCCCTTCATTGTCACAAAATGGCCTATTCAGTGCGCATCAGTAAAACCCACAAAGAGCTACAGAGACACACACACACCGGATCTCTGTGCCAGAACAGCAGGGGGCACAGTAATCAGTGGCACACATTAAAGACCAGCCATTCACAGGAAAGCAAACTCTAGTTTTGGGTCAGTTGTTAACCCTGCCCCTGGCCCATCTGACCCTCGTCAACCTCTCACTGTGCCCAATGGGCCCTGGCCAATCCCCTCTGACAACTCGTCATTTACTTACTTCAGACAACTGACCAGCAATGCTACAATCCCCAGTGCATCTCACTATATAGCCCACAGCTAATGACCAAATTTTGACACACAGTGAGAATGAGCAGAGAGGTTAACCTCATGATTGCCAAAGAATGTGAATCTGAAGAGGTGCTTTGTCATTTGACATGTGTGAAACCTAGTGAGGACCTTAGTTCTTAACTGGGGACTTACAGTATAGGTATTGTGAGTGGCAGAATAAACCAACCATAAACATAAAGTTTATGCTGTGTCTTTTAAAAAATGTAGAATAAAAATCTGTTCCTTAGAATTCTGAGAACGGTACACACCACATATCTCTGGCATGTGTGTGTGTGTTTTACAACGTGTGCTACAGTTTGGGTCTCTAGTTACGTCTCCTTTGAGAGCTCTACAGGGTGGGGTTAGGTGATGTTTGGCCTAGGGCCTTGCCGCTTTTGTGCTCCTTAGTCCTACCATCAACTTTTTCACTAAGTAACAAAACTGGGCTTGACTGCTATTAAAAACAGAGGGTCTATTGCAGGGAAAATCAGTGCGACAGAGTGAAACAGTTCCACTCTGTGCTTCCAACGGGATGTGCTGCTCTACACTAGGGACTAAGGGACACTGAAACAAAGCAAGAGAATGAAGAGAAGAAAAAACAGCGAAGAAAAATAGGAAGACTTTGTTTTAATTTAACATGTTGGGTCTATTGATCCCCATATGGATGACAACATTAGCTATGATGAGGAGGTCAAAGCTGACTGGTCACCCAGCTGTTGGCAGACAGGAAACACACCACAGCATAATTAATGGAGTTCTTAAACTCAGAAGGCAGAGTGGGCGTAACAACATTTGACCTCTCTTAAGCCCCAGAGTTTCTGTAAACAGACCAAACCTGAGTGCAAAGCGTCCACAGATGACACAATAGCCATGAAGGCCATTCACAGGCACTTGAAGAAGATGTTTGCAGTCATATAACCTCCTTTCTCTCTAGCTCTAACAAGAAGTCACCCCTAAAACATGACCACAAGCAGAGAGTAGATGACACACAACTGAATGTCTGTTTTGACCTGGCTGTGCAGTTAACCCACAACTTCCTGCCCAGTGAAGGTCTCTAGCCAGGCTTCATAAGGGAGAGGGAGGAAAGGGACAAAGAGTCAGGCGCCATGAGAGAGGGCCTTGTGCTGTGTCCTGCCGTCTGGCTTTAATCAGAGCAGGTCGTCCTGATGAACTGTGTTCATGAAAACAGGACAGAGCATGAGAACACTAGTCCAGCTCCATGGATATAAGGGGAGGGATTTGGGAGCGAAACATGTTTGTTCTTGTGGTTAGACTCAACTCTTGTGCTCAACTCTTGTGCTCAGTAATGGGGGAAGTCTCCTGAGCCGTAATGCTAGATATGGGTTTTTTGTGTCTGCTTGTCTTTGTCTGTTACTTTATAAATTTCCCTCCCTTACGACACCTGATACCAAAGGCCCATTTGTCATGTGTCACCTGTGTTTACTTCAGGTGTGAAGGGAATGTCATGGAGGGCACTGCTATCATTCCTCCCTGATTGTGGGAGGATGGTGTGACTGACTTGAGAGGCCTGAGGGGATCAAACCATTGTGCTGCAAAGGGGTGAATAGGGATGTTCACATAAGGACAAATTCATTTACGCTCAGTGCACTCCACAGAGCTGCCCTGAACAGCCATGGGCCATGTGCATACATTACAACACACCCAAGAAAACGCAAGAGAGAGAGAGAGAGAGAGAGAGAGAGAGAGAGAGAGAGAGAGAGACTTAAAAATTGGAGGAGGGGTAGACTGTGACAAGCATAGACTAGAAACCTGAATTAGTAACTAATTCTTTGTGTGTGTATGTGTATGTGTGTATTCTCTGTTAATCAAGGGAAACATATTGTTCATTGAGTGAGAGCAGCATTCTGTCAGTCCCTCCTCTCCTGTACTCCAGCCATTCATTTAGACAATGGTATTCTACAGCAGCATCAATAAATATTCACCAGCTCCATGGTGTAGAGGGAGAATAAAAGCAAAGCCAGTGAGAGAAAGGAGCTGAAATGAAAAGAGAAGATAAAAAGAAGGAAAGAAAAGAAAGGAGAGCAGAAAAGATTGGGAGTTTGAGTTGGACGAGTTTTCGAAAAGCAGGCGAGGTACTGGCAGAGAGCCAAGCGGGAGAGACAATGCAGATTTGGCATGGCCTTTATAGAGGCTCACTGGAGCGTTGGCCTATTGGAGAAGAAAGTGAGGGCAGCTGGAAGCCTAAAAAACCTAGAGAGGAGGAGGAGGAGAAAAAACGATGTAGAGGGGAGCCTAATACAGTGGTGAGAGCCAAACTATAGCCTGGGAATCCCAGAGTTGCAGACTTGAGACTGTACATAACTAAAAACAGTGCTGATATCTTTTCTAGGCCAAAACATTAATATCATACTGTAATATTACCTGTCACTTCACTCTTGGTCTTCAAGAACTTCTAACCACCTTGTCCCTCTTGTCCTAATCTCATTGAGAGCCTTAAAATGTTATATAACTATCACCATCCTGCTTTCTTAATTTCCTAATTTCCACCACTGCCCTTTGAATGAGAATTGTGGGGAGGTAGGTCAAGGCTTAAAAAGGGTGAGCTTCAGATGGGGGTGTTTCTGTTGTGCCCCCAAAGATCAAAGTCTCATTCCTATTGTGCACTACAATGAATGCTGGTAAAAGAACAAGAAGAAAGCAGAAAGTTTGACCTCCTACTGGTCAACTGACAGCTCTCACTGTTTGAGAATATGGATGTGTGGATGTGTACAGTATGTATATATATATATATATCCACACATCCATATTCTAATATTCTCACTGTATATATATATATATATATATATATATATATATATATATATATATATATATATATATATATATATATATATCAGCACCGACTGGATGTTATATAATTATAGTTATTTTATATAATAACGTAATAATAACCTATGTCTCTTTCTTTCTTTCTTTCTTTCTTTCTTTCTTTCTTTCTTTCTTTCTTTCTTTCTTTCTGTCTTTATCTTTTTTCTCTCTATGGTGGTAAGTATTTTCATGGCTGGCTAAGAGGCCATTAGCCCCCTGTGCAGTGCTCCTGTCTCATTATTAATCTGCTGTGACAGCACCACTGTTTACCAAATCCACTCAGAGATCCAGGGGAGGGAGGCTCAATTCGCCTCCATTAACCTCTGACCCTAAGTGGGATGGCAGTGGAGCCAGGCCTGGAGTTGTCCTGGCACCTCCAATGTGGACACCTGTCCTGTTCTGGAGAAAAGACACAGTACTGTCTGTCAGTACTAAAGAGACTAGTGTGAGCGTTCCAAGATGTGAATAGAAGAGCAAGCTCCATCAAATGAAGTATAAACCTAATAACAAAATAATAAATTTGAGACATGAGTCTGTATAAAATATTGTAACAACACAGAAAAAATTTCATTTATAGTACAGCACAGACCCATAAAAGTATATATAAATTTCTTTTCAGTTCCTGTCTAATTCGCACAGATAATCTATCCAAACCATTGGGCTTATATTTGAGGTTAGTTATCTCCACTTGACCCTCTTATCATCTTTACTCAATTACAATAGCCCTAAAACCTGGCACATATCCACACCTCTCTCCAACAATCCCTCTGTGCTCAGCACATCCTGATATGCTATCTACCGATCAGTCATCTATCAACCTTATGTAACCGCCACTGACCCACACAACACAAATTACTCCATTTGTATGCCAGAACAACTGATAAACCTATGTTCCATCTCAACTGTCACAAAACTTAAATACCGGCATATCAGTAAATTCAAATCACATATTATTAGTATTCACAATATCTGAATGAAGTTTTTATATTTTCTTAAACCTAGAGGGCATTAGCATGTCTGTGTGCTTATGTTTGTGCTGGAATTGGACAAGTCTAGTTTATTGTGTGTTAATCTGGTTATTCATTTACAAAATGTAACTTCGTGGTAAAGTGCATCAATAAACAAAATGAACAGAAGGATGCAGTACACAGAGGTAACTGCAGTTGGCAGTGTATGCTTCTTCTCCATGATAAACCACCACAGTAGTCTACTGTAGCCTTTTCACTAGTAGTCCTAAAACCTATCAGAAAGTAAATGCTGACTCAGAAAGTGTGTATAACATGCTTACTTTGGTATTAAAAGCTTGACTTTACTCTTTGTCTTACTGTTACATAATATAAATAAAGTTTTATCCTATAAATGATCACTTTCTCTCTCTCCCTCACTCTGGTGGTAAGTAGTTTATTACTCTTTATTACTTTATTTCTTATCTATTCAATTAAATTCAAGTTTATTTGTATAGCGCTTTTTACAATGGACATTGTCTCAAAGCAGCTTTACAGAACATATCTATTGTCTCATTGCTGCAAATGGGGTTATGACACCTTTGAATATGTGAATATGTGCTGAATATGTAAACCTCGTTCAGTCATACACTTGACAGTCACACAACAGACAATAGTAAGATTCTAACAGCTCAAGCATGTGTGGTGTTTGTGTGTGTCTGTGTGTGTCTTTGAGAGAGAGAGAGAGAGAGAGAGAGAGAGAGAGAGAGAGAGAGAGAGGGGTCAAAGAAAAAGTAAACATTGTTTATCAGTGTGTCAAGTAACAGATATTTATCATTGCACATGGCTATTCCTGAAGCAGAACAGGTTCCTGTTTAGAACATAGAAAAGAGAAAAAAATGAGACAGGAGACTAGATCCAAACAACACATGCACGCACACACATGCACACACACACACACACATACAAGTTTGTAGACTATCCATCAGCACCCTGCATCTGACTGACCCCTCCCTAGCCTGACCTTTGACTTTACAGAGCAAACACTGTCATCACCAACTCCCTTGCAATATCCAAACTCAAGGGTCAGGAACTTGGTTTCGAAACACTCTCAACAGCCAGTGTGTGTATGTGTATATAGTTGTGGCACTTCTGCACTTCCCCTAGACAGACATTGATTCAGATGGTCTTGTGAGATATACAAATGTAAATGTTATGGAACAAACTGGATATCTGCTAGTTGCTAGTTTCTAAATCATCACTAAATCTCATGAATCTGTCCTAGTGATAAAATTTACTCATCATTCAAATCATTAGAAATAGAAAAATCTGTATATTTACTCTTCAGTTTCTGGTCACTTTGTCTTCAAAATGTATGGGGGAAAAAGAAAAGAAAATCTAAGAGAGTGAATTGAAATTTGAGTTTTAAGCCAATTCTGAATTGAGATAAATATATACTCACTTCCTCAATTTGCAGTATGATGCCTATGACCTCACAGGAACCCCTACAGGCTTCACTCCCCCACAGACCTACACCCCCTCAGTCTCTCTCTCTCTCTCGCTATCTCTCTCTCTCTCTCACACACACACACACACACACACACACACACACACACACACATACTTTTATTTTTACCACAAATTAAATAAATATACATACTCAGGGAATCAGAAAGAGAGGACAGGAGTGGGAGGAGGACCACTGAAGAAACATTTGGATATGATATAAGCAAGTGTAGAGCCAAAAAACCCTCCTCACTGCTGGAATTTTACACTGCTCTGAGGAATACAACTTAAGCAGCTGGAATAAATAAAGAAGAGAAGGGAAGAGAAGAGAAGGAAAGGAAAGGAAAAGAAAGGAAAGGAAAGGAAAGGAAAGGAAAGGAAAGGAACGGAATGGAAAGGAAAGGAAAGGAAAGGAAAGGAAAGGAAAGGAAAGGAAAGGAAAGGAAAGGAAAGGAAAGGAAAGGAAAGGAGAGGAAATGAATTGAAAAGAAAGGAGAGGAGATAAAACAACACTAAAAATAAACAATAAAGGGATTTGATAAGCTGAAACTACAATTGTAACTGATGACATGTAACATCTGTGGTTATGTGTCAGTGTCAGTGATATCCTTTCAGACAGTAAGGACATAGTTTTCATCAAGCTGTCAGATTAGTTATGCTCTGATGTGTATAATAAGATTTGATTGGCTGACCATTGAGACCATATGTTTGCAATATGTACATACTGTATATATGTGGTCCCTTTTCAGCCAAGAATTACTTTCTATAACTTCAGTGGAAACAGCAGGCTTTTAAAATACTTTAACAAACTGACTGAATAAATATGAATTAATTTATAAAAATTATTTCCTTTAATTTCCTTTGATATTTCTCCCTTTTTCTTAAGTTTCCCTTTTCTTCCCATTTATTCTATTCTGTTTCATAAACTAACATAAGGTTGTTTTGCTTGGTTAATAAACCTGACAAATCATTATGTTAGATTATACAAAGTATAGAAAAACTTTGATAACACTAATAAATCACTGAAACAATAAACATACCCCAACAATACTATTACCCCTGCCCAAATTTTTTTTTATTACCCCAAACCCCAACACATGTAATTCATATAACCCTAAACTTTAACCCAACACCCCTAAACATTAGTTAAATTACATAAAGTGACTGATTGTTTTAAAAATTTCCGCTGCTTCAGGAAAAAAGTACCTAAATTAGTTCCTAATTAGGGACCTAAATAAGTCCCTTTTTTGGTAACTGTTCTACTTTCTCAATCAGAGGAAGTTGCACAATATCACAGAAGTGATCATGTGCAGTGTGGCTAAGAGGGAATGAAAGAACAGGGTGCAGATCTTGAAATTTTAGACATTTATTTTCCAAGAAACATGATTATACAATGAAGCTTCCATATATATATATATATATATATATATATATATATATATATATATATATTTTTTATTTTATTTTATTTTTTTTTTTCATTTATTTAGCCAGACACAATTATTTTGGATTTGTGATTTGTGGAAGTAACTCTAAATGTAATACTAAACCAGTAGAGTAAGCTTTAGAAACCTAAAACCTGAGTTAATTATCAGCTAGAGTAAAGTCTAGCATTGTGTAGAAAGCTAAAGAAGCTTCTGAAATTTGTACTCTGAGACCTGGGTTTTTATAACAATGCAAGTTTAGATACTGGAACCTATTAAAGAAATATGAGCTGCACTAGAATTAAGAGAAAAATGAGTAAATAGGTCTTTGATAATGCAATGGTTTTCATTTTAAATTTCATGTTCACTCAAGGTGCAATTTCAACCGTATTTTACTTTCTTTACAGTTGTAATTGCGCTAGATACAGTAAATGATTTAAACAAATATAAATTCAACAAGTGCTCCAAAAGTTATCATACTATTGACTCATTACAAATCATTTGCTTAAATAAATGTCAGTAAATGATTATTAATTACTGTACAGCTAAAATCTCAATATACTGTATATAACTCAATAAATTTTTTAATAGAAGTGTCATGTTCTTGGTTAAACATTTTACAAATAGTATAAACATTCAAGTAGCAAAAAGTAAGGTTTTTGATTGAATCAAAAGTAAAAGGTTTTTAAAAAGTACATAAAATTTTAATTTAAAGTTTCATTGTTATCTTGGGTTACATAGAACCATTCATGCTAATCTGAGTCATACAGAAATAAAGTCAAATTTAGTGAAAGGCCAAGAATGCAATTGTAAGTGTAATTCAGAGAGCACTTTAACTGCATGATGCGTCATCAGCCTCAGGGGAAAATGTTATAGAAATTTCTTCCAAATCGCACACATGTTGGGTTCAAGAAAAAAAAAAAAAAAACGATAATAAAATGTGATCTAAATTAAATTTCAACAGAACAAGGATACTTTTTTAACAAGAGTTACTATGTCATACAAAAAGACTTATTGAGCTCAGCCGCTGTTGAAACCACTGCAGTACTTGTATTGAACTCTGAAGCCTGAAGCTAAAGATCATATGAAAAGGGATTCATCTGCTCTCTCTCTCTTATGAGACGCTCTTGTAAATCGAGAAGCTCACAATGTTCTTGTGTCACCTGTTGGCTCCTTGTTTGGTTGTAACAGTCCGTAATCTGTACTCTGCGATTGACAGCCAATTACTTTATGACTAGGTGGGAAGCCTAGCCTGCTTTAAAATTTGTTTAAAATGCAGCAATGAAATGTTTACAAATGCATCTGTATTTTTCAGCACGTTTAGTGAAGTTCAATATTTTAGCATGCCTAAAAATCTCACTGTAATAGCATGCTCTTCTTTTATGTAATACAAACTACTTTGATTAGACAGTAAGGCAAGTGCCAAGATCTGTTTTGAAGCCCAGAGGCACATTGTCAGCAGAATTCAGCCAACACGTGGCTTCACTGGGATCCCACGACAGATTCAAATGGGAGCAGAGATTGACAGCAGGTTTTCTTGATCCCAACCTGGGGCACAGTGCTTCACTGGGAGTCAGTGGGTGTATGAAAGAATGGATTAAAATCAAAAAGTCAAGCTTTATTTTATAGTGCGTGTTTTTCTTGATGATTGAGAAATCTCTCAAAAGGGCTGAACCTCTGAATAATCAACTGCCAATCACTGGAAAGACAATGAAAATGATATAATTACATCATAAACGTAATGGTGTCATGCTCAGAGCTTCAGGATTGGTCAGTAGTCTTGTCCAACAGTTTTACACAATTGGCATGTTAGTTTTGAAACTTGTTTGTCACTACTTTATAAGTGAAATTTAGCTATCTAGTTAGCATCTAGAAATGCTTTTTAGTGCAACAATGCCATTCAATAAATTTGTCATCTTGATTTTGGAAATGTTTTTGAACACTATTAGTTACTCACTTTCTTCTCTTATGAGGAGATGCAGTGGCCAGATGAACACAATATTATTATTAGATAAAATTAAATTAGATAGAATTAGATAAAACACAACACACATATGCTCAATAAGAAACCTGTACTCAAAAAGCACCAGCTGCAACTGTAGTGAGCTGAGTACCTGCAGCCAGAGTTGGGATGATCCCAGGCCATCAAAGGACACTGTAGACATACATTTACTTTACATATACAACACAGTTATTTACTTTATTATCTAAATGTAATTTATCTTAGCTAATCCACATACAATCATATTTTTAGATGGTGAGAAGAAACTGGAGCACTTGGAGAAAAATCATAGATACACATACAAGAACAAGTCTAGAAAGTACGAGTACAGACAGAAATCTGATCTCACACATTGACTTGAACCTGTTTTTCCACACTGTACTCATTAATTGAGGTCATAGGAGTAAAATGTATTCTAGCATCACCTCAGCAATTACAGATACAATGCAAATCTGGCTTTACTGATGAATTTATTTGCCTTGTACTTTTATAATGGCATTTATTTACTTTGTACTTTTATAATTACTAAAGGGCACCCAAAAGAACCATTCATATGAAAAAATGAATGAATGAATGAATGAATTTCTTCAACATAAATGCAAACTGAAAAATAAACCACTGGCATTTCACCTACTTTTAAAAGTACATCAGACATACAAGTCAACTAATATAGCAAGCATTTTATTTATTTGCCTTCTTGACAGACTTTTTCCCCCCCAAAGTTTGTAGCTCTTTCTCTAACTCTAATATCTATTCTCTCTTTTTTCATTTCCTCTCTTTCCTCTAAGCATCTCCAGTGTAAAAGTGTTTTCATTGTGATTCTCCAGTGTTTTCATTGTGATTTTTTTTTCACGTGTATATTAATGTACAGTCCTCCTGTTTGGAGGTTCACTGGGATGGCAGTATAATCCAGTATAATCCATAAAAATATTACACTTTTCTACACCGTAATGCCTGTCTCTGTGTGCTTGCATTATAATCGCTTTAGTAATCAGCATGTTAGCTTCCCTTTTCTCATTCTTTGTTGTAAGATACAAAAATGTCAAGAAACTCTTAGTAGCGTTTGGCTTGGTCATAATATGATGGAATATACACATCCCGTGTCTTTGTTTTGCTACATATAAAACTCTATTTGGATGTGTTAGGGAATTATAATAAGAGTGGACTCCAAAGTGATTATAGAAATGAAAGAGTATAGAAATGAAAGTGTTGTTTAGAATTTTGTTTTGGAAAGGTGAGATTTGGTTTTTGAGAATATAATGTGTGTGTGTGTGTGTGTGTGTGTGTGTGTGTGTGTGTTTGGTATTGAAAGACTTTGCATGTCAAGGGTCTTAGTAATAAAATGAGAAGTACATGATGTGTTCCTCTTTTAATAGGCCACGTCTGCATAAGACATATGAACCAATGAGTACTAAAAGAAATAAGACTAAAAGAAAACACATCTGATGAAATGTAATTAAATCTTTAGTTGTGTAATTTGTAATCAGTACCAGATTACATTTCCTCAGTAATCGAGTCAACTTTGATTACTTTTCATAGCAGGCTTCTCTTGGATTAATGAAGCCAAACCTAAACACAAGACAATGTTACAGGAGTTTCATCTGTGTTTTAAATTTATAACTCACTACTTTTTCGGATCTGTATATGAAGCTGCTGGAGATTGCGGACAGAGAGAGCAGTGGTGGTATAGAGATGAGAAACTTCTGAATGTATTTAATCACTAAACCACAGAGTAAATAAAGGAATTTTTGAATGGAATCTTCAACATAAGAAGAAAAGAAATCACACAGTATTGTTCTTTACATTCAAGGATTATACAAGCAGACTGTTCTGACATGAAATGACATAGATTTGGATATTTCACCTCATTCCGGTACATAAATACACTGTAACCCAGCTGAATGAGCGCAGGCCCAAGGGAAGGTTGAGTAAACAGTTCAGCTGAGATCCATTTCAGTTTGAAATAGTTGGAGTTGTGCTGCCCAATGCGTTTGGGAAAAGTGCTGTTTTCAGGCCAATCATAATGACTCCATCCAGGCCTCATAAATTTGCTGGATGAGAAACACAAGCTAACAGAGGCCTAAAAAGCAGATGTCATTGCTGGGGAGATGCCACTTTAACCTCCTCCACTTCCTAACTTGGAAGTAACAGCTCAAAGGAATAGGAGATGGGGCTTTTAAAGTTTCTCAATGAGCAAGACAAGCTTAAACACACATTATAGCATTATAACAGACTCACACCTCTGTGCCAGTGCACATCTGGGCTTGAGTGTTGACGTAGCCAGGAAGCACATAGATCTTTCCCATAATTCTCTCCACGGTAACACTGTGCTCATTAGTTCACTGATCTTTTTAGCCAGAACATACTTCCCACTATGGGTCTGTCATGGATTACATGCCATGAGAGAACCCAGTAAAATGAAAGAGCAGCAGACTATTAGGTGGGGGAGGGCTGGGAGTGGCAGTAAGAGCCACGCACCATGACGCAAGGTGTTATAAAAGCCAGATGGCTGCTTTAATGCTGAAAATATGTTCTGTTTTTGTTTATTTCTGCTTCAGCACTCAAATACTTAGGAAACAACATCCAAAATTAGATATTGTATTTTATTGCAAGAAATGTTCAGATGTTCTCTGGCATGTGCACTTGGTTCAGCTTTAGAAACCAAAAGTATCCCATCTACTGATGTACATCAGATAACATGATTTGTTGACAAAAGTCTGCTAGACTCTTTCCTTTGCTTAACAGTATATGGGTTCAAATGCATGGTTGTACATTTACCAATGATCTTACAGCTGTGTTTCTAAAAGAGAATGAAAGCATATCTGCTAAATGTGTGAAGATCTAAACTCTGGCCATTGACCACAAGCACACTCCAGAACCTTTATGGTGGCACGTATTTAGGAAATTGCTCCAGTTGCAGGAATCAAATCCATCTATGGGGAATATCCCAAAATAAACCCTTCATCTCTCCCATATCAGGCCTTATATAAATAAGATATCACAGGGCACCATGGGAAATAGCCAAACCAGTCCTGTAAACATCAGCCAATGACTTCTGGCAGGCTTGTGCGCTCTCTTGAGGCCTGGAGGGGGAGAAGGGAGGGGGTCCCAGGGCTGGAATTCATAAATAAGTCACTTTTTTAGGGGAGGATTATGTGTCCACAGACCCCTGTCTACCCCCCCACCAAAACAAACAAGGCGAGGCAGAAATAGCTGATTTTAAGCATCACTACAGGAAATTATTTTAGCTTTGGTAATTTGGCCGCTTACTTTATTAGCATTTGCATTACAGTTTGAGCCAAACCAATTTAACCTCCTCCCCCCTTCTGAACACTAGGCTGCCTATACACACATACCTATGAGCACACCTGGACATGTCTCCTGTTCCAACATTAAAACACTTGCAGTACTAACACATATACTAACACTTGCGTAACACACAATTTTCCATCATGAAGAGCTTAAAATAAGTGATTCAAACAACATTGATGACATAAAAGCAGCTTGCAGCTTGAGTAAGTTTTGTAAAAGTACTGCTTGTTTCCTAGGGTTTGTTTTTAGGCCCTTTATATCATTAACCCATTCCCATAGGAAGCCACTCTGGCTCTATTTAAACCCACTTATCCTGGCCTTTCCCGTAATCACCCTTGTGAACAAACACAAGGGACCAGAGAGTGCTATGTTTACTAGGCCAACATCGGGAAGAGTGTTAGTGGTTTGCCCCAAAACCTACCACCTGATTCTGTGAGTTAGTAATAAAAACTACAAGACCAAACAAGACAAGACAAAGGACATTACAGCCCACCATTAACACAATATTTTGCAAAACAACAGACTAGCCTCAGTCTCCATGCACACAGAGAGCATGTTCTGATAACTGGTTGGATTGAACACGTTGCTCCAGGGTGGAAAGTTAAAGCAGGCATACATACAGAATTTTCTGGTAGCATTTCCTGGATGAAATAGTAAAGGTTCAGTAAATGTTCAGTAGAATTATTGAGAAACCACTTCCTGTAAACAGAGTGGTAGTTAGTACTGTAGGTGTTTATGTATTATTAAAGTGAGACGGAGATTCCAGTGTGGGTTTGAAAAGGGTTAAATGCATGTGCTTTCTGTGGGTTGCAAATGTATGCACATGTATGTGCAGTGAAAATAATGCTCTTAACACCTCTGCATGTTCCACTCAGACTTAAAAAGATTTTTGAAATAGGGCAGGATGTTTTGAGTTTTTTTATCCTGTTTTAACCACTTTTGCTCTCTCTCTCTCTTTATATATATATATATAGATATATTCCACTAAACTAATTCTAAGATACATTTGCATTTAAAAGAATACTAAAAAGTCATGAATTTAGTTAGCCTAAAACCCCAACATCAGACAGAAAGATTACTGATGGATGACATTTAAAAAGAAAAACTCTTATCTAAAAGCTCAAGGATCTGATGTAGACTGATGTCATTCAGTCACTAAAGAAGAACAGGTTTCTCAGGTCTCCAGGAGAAAACTGCATCATAAAGACCTGTCAAAAAACTAAAACAGCATTTACTAACAAGCACTGTGTCAAATGGAACAGTTTGTCCCTTTCTACAGGATTACTGTACAGAGTCTGTCATGTCTCAGTCTGAGCACATCAACACACTCAGCACAAATAATATCTGAGTCATACTGTGTTTGCTTAAAGACAATAGGAAAGCACTGTACTTTGCCTCTTTTGTTTTGTCCTCATTTCTACCCAAAGTTGCATTTCTGATTAGGTGCACAATTTATATTAGCATTGCTATTTCAGAAGTGAAGTTGCGTGAAGGTTTCATACCACAATGTATAGTGTTTTATTACTGCTGAGGCAACAAAAATGTTTTCTTTTTAAAATACTAAGTCACCAAGATAGCTTACCATTTCTAACCTTTTCTAACGTCTTTTCTAACCTTTAGAAGTAAACATCAGCATAGATGATCACGTCATTGGCAAGTTTCAGTTACCTCATTACTGATGTCAAATGATTCTTAAACATGTTTTTTTTTTTACCATTTACTCAGTTTAGGTCACTTTTAGATAGCTAGTTTACTGTATTTTTAGTATTTTTGTCTCATCTGTCTGAAATATATTTTCCATTTTTAATGGTGTTTTGCTGAACAGGAGACTTTAGCCTCAATAAGTTAATCATCACTATGTAAATTCACCATTGGTGTACAACTCTGGGTTAATTATTAAGTCATTCTGATGAATAAAGTGCAGTAAAACAAAATCAAACAGTAAAAACCTATGAAAACAATACATCATTCAATGTTATATGAACAGTACAACGTTCAATGATTTTCGGTCACACCACAGTCCTGATTTCAGTGAATCTTTTCGCAACTAATAATATACAAAAAAAATGTAACAACTGAGAATGTTTTTAATCTGTGGCAACATTCATCCCTGAGGTAGGAAATGACTTCACTTCCTGATATGACAAATTGTCTGCTCAGACCAAAGGAAGTAAAGTAGAAGGTGTCACTCGCATATGGCGTACCACAAGGCTTTAGTTCAAAAGTTACACATTACATATACAAAATATTGAATTAATAAAGCAGCCAGATGACCTGTGCTTGTGATTTGCTAGAGAGAGAGAGAGAGAGAGAGAGAGAGAGAGAGAGAGAGAGAGAGAGAGAGAGAGAGAGTGAGAGAGAGAGAGCCATCAGAGACAAGTAGGCATTGTGAAACATTAAAGTTGACTGTTGAACTCTCTAAACAACCAGTTGACTCACAGTGACTGAACCAAGTGTCCCGGAAAGTACCAAGAAAGCCCCCTAGCTCTTTGAGAAATGTCTCCACATGATAACTCTTCATTTGATTAAATATTTATGATAAGCAAATCTGCTAATCACCCCATGTCTTGGAATTAAAGAAAACATTTCTGAAATGTAGTAAATTTCACTGATTCATTTGCATTGGCTCTTAGAATGTGACAAAAGCCACAGAGTGTGTTTAGCAATAGGGCTGATAAATAATCCCAGAAGGATTGGGCCACAGTGGTTCTGAGCTTTGGTCTATGGAGAACAGAAAAGAGGTCACGGTAGTGTCAGCCTGCACTCAAACACTGATAGCAGAGCATATGTGAGGACAAAGGACAGGTCTATTTTTTAAACACATGAAAATCCATACCAAGCCACGTATCCAAACATCTGGGGGATGTCGATTGAGGAAGTACACTAACCAACATCAACCATCAGATAAGATCATGTGCATAGGAAATGCAAACCCAGATAGGGGAGTTCTTCAAGACTAAAATAGAACACAAACACATACACTTTCGTCAAGCACACTTGCTGTGGTCTTGGTAAACACCGAAAACATCAGAATGTGTCGGCACAGCCTCCAAAACAGTGCTATGTTTACATCAACTCCTTGAAGACTTATTATTCAGCGTAGTATTTGGTAACTAATATGAATTATTCAGTAACCACAATAAGACTTAGTAAAGGAGTGTAGTAAAAGTGTAACAAAATGCAAAATACATTGCTCTGAATCAAAATGTTATATGAATAAGAGCTGCATTTTTGTTATTTTATTTGCCTGAAAGATTCACATGGTATCTCCTGGTTTAGAGTAAAGTTGGAATTATGTGGAATGGAATCTCACATAACACAACAAAAAAAAATCATACTTTTATTTACAACATTCATTTATTTAATAAATAATTCAAATAAACATCCATTTGTTTATCCTTAGTTACTGCCTGGTCTGGTTTAGGCCACACCCACTTCTGTTATTCATTCAAATGCAGAAACAAATATTTGTAGTATCAAACAGACACAAATAAATACAGTGACATTGCTTTACAATCCAATATGCAGAGAAATGTGAGTCAGCACCCTCCAATGTGTACTAGGAATTTAATTGATTAATTCTATTTCAGTTGAAGAAGAATAACAGAAAAAGTCTAGGCAAACAGTCCGGTGGTAACCTATTTGTTTAATGTTTGCTAATCATTAATTAGTACACACTGGAAATAGTTGCTATACTGCATTCCTTTTATTTCTGAGTAAAACTTTGTTTACATTTCATTGATTTATCAATGGCTTACTTTATTTCAGGACCCTTCATCATCTGCATTTTATCTATTGCGTATGGTTCTTTCAAGAAGAATATGATATGGAAAATGGGTTCCGAGCCAAGTGTCTGATCCCTGTCCAGGCCCACGCCTTCCAGCCGTCGCTGAGTGAATCAGCACCTGACATCAGTATTTTTATCAGAGCTTACTTTAGCTGTAGTTCTGGCCCTGTGCTTAAAGGTCTATGCTACTAACTGGTGAGTTTAGTTCTCATGCCTGCAGACTGCTAGATGCTTGTGAAAGGCCTTTGCCTCTCAATTGCTTAGTAGTATGCTTGGGCTATTTTGTATAAATACAAGTGCTTGCCAAATAAATAAATGTAAATAAATGTGCTGTGAAACACTTTGCAAACTCCATGAAGGAAGGAAGTTTTGGTTGGAACAAATGAAAAAACATTAGTAAGCTCATTAAAAGTTGCCATGGCAGACCAAACCCATTCCACAATACACTTTCAGTGGACGTAAACAAACTAGAAACTTGCTTATTTCACCTTCACTCTATTGCATAAATGTTTGTCCTGTTTAAACTGAGCCAGTCTTCCTGTGCCGATGTTTATACAACTCTCTGTGGTGATGCTTCCCTTCCTCGGGTTTCTATTATGTATCCAGAAGAGCATAAATAAATGCATCCTTATGCTGACAAAGGAGCACGGTGACATCACCAGATTCTAATATGAGACATAAAAGATGCGGTCAAATTCAGAAAATGCAAGGAGAAGTGAGTTCATTGGGTGTGTATGATATATTTAGAGCTCTAATACACTCGGAAACAATGGAATATGTGGCGATACAAACAAGATAATAAACGCTGCCACTAAAAATAAAGCACTTTGACCACACTTTGATGGTGTAACTGTGTTTGGGAGCTATAAAGTAGTATAGTAAACATAAATGGCTGTGATTTTAGATGAGTATGAGATTACACCATGACTAGTGCAATTACACTGTGATGAGGAGATGGCCATATATCCTGATGAATGCAGGCCAGCAGCACAGAGGCAGCAGGAAGGAAGGATGGAAGGCTCACCCTGCCCCTTTAGAGAGCTCTGCCTGGCTCTGTTCTCTCTTTTTCTCTCTCTCTTTCTCTCTACCCTATCCCTCTGCTCAAGAAAAATAAATAAACCTTATGTGGACTCCAGCTCTACCAAGCACAGCAGGACCCACATCTCCACTTCTGACCCTTCTATGCTATCCCACTCCACTCCTCCGCCTCGCACACTGACAGGTGTCTCTGATTAAAGCTGTGAAAAATGGCGGCAGTCACGCCAGCTATCTCCCCTCTAGCATTCCTTCAGCATGACTACACACTTTCTCCCTAATGGCATTCTCCTCCTCCTAACTCACTTCTCTCTCTTTCTCCCCTCTCTCTCTCTCTCTCTCTCTCTCTCTCTCCTCTCTCTCTCTCTCTCTCTCTCTCGTCTTTCTTTCTTAATATCACCTTAACCTGGACTTCCTCTTACTGATTGTCTCACTTGTTACTTTAGGGAGTTTTTCTCTACAGAGGAAGAGATTAAGTTTTGTTTCCAAAAAAAGGAGAAACAACTATATGTTTGAGAGCTGAGTAGAAACCAGGTTGTAGTTGCTGGGCAAGCAAGCGAGCTGGTGGGTATCTAACTGTGTGTCAGAGTGAGGGAGATATTTGTGGGATGCATGAATGCACATGTTAGGGGGGAGATGGGGATTTGCAGGGTTCCTAATCCATGTGACTCAAAGTGTGAAGGGTTTATGGATGTTTACAAGTGAAATGGAGAGAACTGCATGTGTGTGTGGCAGAAACTTAGGCCCTGATTTACCAAGATCCTAAATAACCTGTTAATTTGTATGTACACAAAAAGTTATGTTTGACATACTAAGAATTATTGTGTGAATTACAAAAAGTTATGTCTGACATACTAAGAATTATTGTGTGAATTACAGAACATACAAAGGAAGAGCAGATCATGTACAACATGTAAAATATTTTGTGTTTACTCTATTGAGCATTCAGAAATTTGTTACAACAAATAAGGGCTTTGAAATACATAAAAAAATACACAAAATAAGTTTCACAGTGGCATTGGACTGTTAGCGTTGTCTACAGTGTATTTGATGAATTTTGAAACATGTTTGTTGAGAGAAGAACACAATGTATAATATAAGGTTCCTGAGCTGCTGTAAATCACCTTGTAAAAGTAATTTACAGACAGGGCTATGTCATGTTTGTCAGGTTGGAACTGGCTGGAAATGTATACACAGTTATATTAAATGCTCAGATATGTCAAATGTTGTAGTATCCAAACTTTAGACATGAAACAAGAGGTCTGGCTACATAGTGATAGTCATGAGCCAGAGAATGTGAGTCTGTGAGAGTGTAAACAAACAGTGGATTGGTTTCTGAGAATAACAAAATGAGAGTAGTGCAGCAGGTCAACATGAATATTACATGAATAAGGTACAAAAATATCAATAACAGAAAACAAAGTGCTGGATAAGACGTGACTAAAATACTAGCGCCAATTAGCATAGAAGTGAATCAAGGGCTAAGGAGCCATGTGACATGAGTGTCATGATCAAGTGGTGTGCAGTGGCTGATGGGAGACATAATCCTGTGCTAATCCTGACGTAATCCGGTTCAACCGTTATGATTAGTTTGACTAGAGCAATTTATCTTCTCATTATTAAAAAAATAATGTCTTGATTTTTTCTTCATCTGAGGTAAACAGACAGTCAGTATGTAAATATTATCAGTATGTCAGTATGTAACTTAATTATATGTAAGTACGTAATTTCTGGACACAGAAAAGACACATTTCGTTAACCACCCTATGGGTGATAAAAGAATCTGTTTGTATCCGTCTGTATGCCATACCTTTAGATAAAACTGGTAAAACATGCAAATACATTTATTGAAACAATCATGCAAAAACATCATATTTTAATAATTTGAAAGAGACACATTAAATCTGCTAGCACATTTTTTGTAACTGTTGTCAAGTTTGCACGTGTTTTACACAAGAAAACCTTTAGTAGTTCAGGGCCATAGTGTGTGAGAACAGAGAGAACAAAACATTTGCTTTTTCAACCCATAATCACCACAGAAACAGTAAACATCTGCGGTCCTCTTAACCCATAGAATAAAACCTAACCTCATGCTCTGTCTATGGCCAACATATTTCACTTTGCACTGCAGCCATATTTATACCACATAAAAAAAACTATCATATGGCAATTACAAGCTGCTTCAAGGATCTCATTCTTGTGGCTGTTTTGCTTCATAAGTGTATTTGTTTGTGCAGGGTCTCTTACGAGACCTCGACAGAATCCATGCACTTCCCTGTACATAGAGCAGTCTAGAGGCAAAACCTAAACTCGCTGTCATCCAGACTCTCCCAGCAGACAACTGCTGATCCACTTCCAGATGTTTCCTGTACTGTTGCACTTAGAGCCAAAAAAGAAAATGAAGCAAGAGAAATAGTCCCTTCAGCTAAACACGCTTATCTTAGTGCAGCTTGTTATTATATTACCCTTTAAAATCTTGGTTTTAAATGTACAATGAGATGTCTGATTCAGCTTAGGTTTTAGTTTAGGTGTACACTGGAGCTTTCTTGCTCATTTCCGTTCACAACAAGAATGTTGTCTTGGATCTGTCTTCCACAGATGGGATATTGAGAAAGACGATGATTTATATTTGTGGGATTGCATAATTGAGCTCGTGGGCAGGCAGAGGGAATAGCGCTAATGAAACAGAGCAATGAAATGTGTTCCCTTTTAAATACGGCTTCTTTAATGAGGAGTTCAAGGCCAAAGCTCTTCTGAAAGCAAAAAAAAAAAAATCTTGATTCCAAATTAGTTTAACGAGGCTTTTCCTGTTGCCTTATCAGTGCTCACTCACTTGAAAAATCTTCGGGTTCGGAAGATAAAAATGTAAAACTCTAACCCTGATGGCCTATCACAATCCAGCAGATGCCTTGTGTCAAAATTCATAAACAAGCAGGAACATTTTCATCAATCACTCCATTAAACTGGAAGTGCAGGGTGCTGGGAGTCTTGGCTTGTCGAAGCTAAGACGTTTCCGGGGTGACATAGCATGATTCCATTTCATCCCTGCTAAATAATGTCCCTGACGTTTACAAACATAAACCCAGTCTTCGTTTAGCTCTAATTATTCTAGCATGGCTTTCTCTCCCTCTCTTCCCTCTATAGTCAAAACTGCTTAACTGTAAACCGCAAATGTGTCCTCAGCTAAATAACATGAGAGAGAGCTTGTCAAGACAATTATACTTAACAACAGCACAACAAAATAGAAAAGGTCAATGTTTTTACACCTGTCTAGCTTTTGCGCTCTGTTTGTTCCATGCCAGCATTATGACACCTAGGCTTCTCGCAGAGAATCACAGAGAGGTAAGAGGTTCATTATTGTATTAAAGCATATATGTATGTATATAATGTGTATATATATATATATATATATATATATATATATGTATATATATATATGTATATATATATATACATATATATATATATATATATATATATATATGTATATATATATATATATATATATATATATATATATATATATATATATATATATATATATATATATACATATATATATATATATATATAACACTAGAAATGCCACAACACATGTGAAGAAGATTTTAGAGAGGAAACAAAACTTTCTCAAACTACTTTCATAACATGTTTGGTTTGAGAATATTTGATCTTTGTTACTCTGCCACAGCTCTGCTAGAAATGGAATTAAATTTAATGGGCATTAACCAACTGATTACACACACATACACACAAACACCCACAAACCACATTAACGATAAAAATAGGGTAAAATTTTGAAGAATTTCAAAACAGAATTTCCACTGTTCTGTTACTTTAGTAGAGTCTGCACGCCAGTGTAGGAGTTGAACATTGACTAAAACCCACCAAGCCTTCCCATGTCAACTCTAAAGGTCACAATTTAACTATCCTTTGAAAGAACACAGAAAAAACCCCATTCACTGTAATCATTACTCATTTTAAGAATGGAACTATATGCCCACAGTAAACGTCTACAATACAGTGAACGTCTACGTTTACAGTATAGGACCCAGCAGTCACTCCCACTCAGGAAATATGATTCCATCCTACACTGTCACTTTTAACACCCATGTCTTTACCAGTTGACAGCCATAAATCACATGCAAAATAAACAGAGCAGTTAAAATGCCTAATATGCCTGTGCTATAGGAGTACAAAATACATCTTTGTGCTATATTAATACAAAACATTACACAAACATGGACAATGTATATCTTCCTGAGCACAAAAACATTTTTTATTTGTTAATCTGCTGATAAATATAGCATTTGAAGAGTTTATTAATGTATCCACACTGTTGGGAAGTGTTGACCTGACCTCATTCTGATCTCTCCTTTTATTGAAACAGCACTTTAAGATAAATACACGCACACTTATCCTTGATTGTTTTAATTTCAGGAAGGCTGTTTTGTTGGGGTCACATATTAAATGTATTAATAGACTTTTGCTACTCTGACAGTTATGTTTTTCATCTGGAAACCATTCTGTCCATTTTTTCATTATTTTCAACTCACATTTGTTGGAGGACTGAACAGCATGGATGGTGGTCAAGCGCAAGGCCAGAAATGTCAATGAGAAATAAGTAAGACATCAAGCATTTGCCAGGCCTGAGACTATTGTTGGATCCTCTGCAAGGCGATATTTAATCCACCAGGATCGCTGGCATGGTATATCGCTCATGTAACAGTGCGGAAGGAGAGATATCTAAACAGATAGTGGATGTAACTGGGAAAAGTGCCAGTAGTGGCCAAGGTTTGATTAAAAAGTCCTGGAATGGGGGAATGAGGTCTCATAAAGCATTGATTCTGGGAAAGCCATCTTATTTTACTGGATTTCAAATAGCGTATAAGCACACAAGGCAAACAAAATGCAAACCAGCACTATTAAACATGCACCAAAAGAGTTTCCATACACCATGGTCACACAATAGAGACATAATGTTGGGACATTGAAAGAGCTGACAAAACAGTGTGGGAAGCTATGAGAGACTAGCGTTTGAGAAATGGGGTTGGCTTGGAGAGCCTGAGGTTAGGGGCTTGTATATGTGCATGGGTATGCCAGCAGTATCCACAGTGGACACACAGGGTGGAGGGCTTAATTGATTCCAGTTTCCTGTTGGCTTGCTCCCTCTCTCACACTCACTCTCCTTCTCTTTGCCATATTCATACACATGCATTATTCTGAAACATAAATAGGGAAGAAAATCGAGCGAAGCATACCTTCTGACAAACAGAGATGGCTATATGATAGTCAATATGCTTTATTCTCAGCCTGGAGCACAGTATAGAGTTTAAATGCAGAACAGGGTAGTGAGAACACTGGTCTACACTTGGATTTGGCACGACTTAGTCAACTGCAGAAACTCGGGGGAACAACGCAAGCAAATGAGATGATTAGTTCCATTATGAAACCCTGAGGACTCTACACAGCTGCATCTCGGCCCCAAAGCAGAGTCAGACGTTTCTCCTTCACATCTGATAATAGAGCCTTTTTCCATAAACAAAATTTGGCATGTCCTATGGATAAAACAATACATAACAGCACATAACAATTTCTTGCCTTAAAGATTTAGGTAGAATTCCTCTTTCATCAATATGTTCCCTACTTCTCTGCTACCTTGAAAAGCAACTGAATAAGCTGTGAGAATGGCTGTATGAAAAACATTCCTGAAAAAGCCACAGAAATATCACTTTTGGCTATGACTCACATCTACTCTGTCTCACAAGGAGAAAAAAAAAGTAGGTGAGAGGAAATTTAAAAGCATGTTTGTCCTGATCACCCTGCTATCTTTAAGTAGATTCTGTTCATTTCAGCCTTGTATTTAAAAGATTAAGTGTCAGATTCTTAAAAGAAAGAAAACAGTGAGAACAGACAACTCTTTTACCAAACAATATTTAACGAGCATTAGACTTCATACATGGATTGTGAGAAGTGAAAGGCAGTTTCTAAGCGTATGATTGAAACCATTTGTGAAATCAAAATCAAAGGTCAAACACTGAGCTTTTCTGGCAGAGCACATGAAAGTCTGTTTAAATCCTCTGTCTTGCTTGATCTCAGAATAAAAACAGAGAAATGAGCAACTTACAGCCTTGCGGTTGCACAACCTCAACCCAAATACCTTTAGCATTGCACAGTGGGCTTCTCTTTCCCATCCTAATCATTAATACGAGAAATGACTAAGAGCATTACGACAGGGCAGGAACAGAGACAGATTAAATTCCAAGGTTTGCATTAGAACATGATGAGGTATGGGTTTTTTTTGAGAGTTTGGAGACACCTGTAACTTTCATTATCAGTACTAACATAAATACTGCGGAATAATTTAGTTTACTGATTACTGTAAAATACATCTGCATCTAAAACGACAAGAACTTATTGCATATATAGGAAAAATGTACAAACATGTATCAGAAGTACAGGTTTAGACTGAATAGAGAACTGCTGAGTAGATTGTCAACAGAAATGACCAGAGTATAGCTCATAAATAAAGTCAAGAGAGAAACTAAAAAAGGGTCTCAGGCTCAATAAGCCACAAGTTGAGACAAGAGAGAGATTTTAAGGTCTGAGAATACAATTTAAGGCAACTTTTCTTACCTGGAAAAACATTAACTCTTAAATAGCTCTAATTAGATAAATGTAAAAAAAATAATAATAATAAATATCATATTGACTGATCATCTCCCAGACTGACACATGTCCTGAGCCTTATTTATTGTCCAGCTCTGCACACATGGGCTGAGTAATTCTAGTCCTGTGAAAGCCACACAGGTAAGGTCCAGAGGGGATGGTTGGCTGCAGAATGGAGACAGATGGACTGAGGTCAGTTCTCATCGAGAGAAAGGCTTACGATGTTCCCACGCTGTTTGTCATTCTCAATGTTCATCGATTTTGCAAGTGCTGAGTGAACGGTTCATTAATATCTCATTTCAGTGGTGTCTGCAACCCAGCCATGACACCTGTTTCTGGGTTAGGTCACAGGGACGCCAACCCTTGGGAAGCTCTCAGAATCACTGAATTCAAAGCAACTGCAATGCGATATTACAGATTGGTGACAGGTTTAAGGAAAAAACTATAGAATGTCTTTAAGTCACATTCTGGTCCACCAGGAGCCAGCAGAGCAGCTTCAATGTGCCCTGGCAAATATACTACAGGTCTCTGGACCTGGAGTGGAGACACAAAGACCATAACACCATTCTTCCAAAAGATATTTCTTCAAAATGTGTTTTGATGATGGTGGTGTTTAGTGCTGGTCAAACATTGGCCCAAAAATCTCCACTGTCTTCCTAGAAGAAATAATCTCTATTAAGACAGAAATATATCAGTATAAGATTAAGGTGACCAGCTAGACTTGTATTGATTTATTTATATATATATATATATATATATATATATATATATATATATATATATATATATATATATATATATATATATCACTTTAATGGGACAAATAGTTCCAAACTATGACTTTTAAAAACCCACAGAATAAAAGAGCCACCTTTAATTGTCCTATAATTTGTCATCTGTATATCTTGTTCATTGTGCAGTTCTAATTCTGTATATGTGAATAATGACAGATTGCGAGTGCGATTTGTGCCAACCATGACCTTCTACGTATAAAGACGGCTCATTCCACCCTTCCTCTTGGTGTGTAGGGCAGGAAACCTGGTCAAGAAGGAAACTGACCTGACATTTCACATGCTCATCTCTATGGATAGACACTCTAGTCAGCAATTTTTATTTCAATTGTCCCATTCATCGCTCTCTTTATTTCCTGTTGTTATTGAACTTTGATCATTTTTTCCTCTCTTGGGATTTAGGGGTCATTGCCATACTTTAGATTTATAGTCAGCTGCAGTGGTCAGTGTGTCTGTGATCATTTAAGAGGAATGGAACAAAATTGAAATAGCATAGAAATTAAGATAGAAATCATCATCCAAGTAAGAGAAAAGTGTGGTTTGCTTAAATCAAACTGTACACACCAGTAAGAACATCCATGCAAAACAGCTGGCAAAAGAAATCACACTTTTTAGTGTGACAGAAAGGCCCTGGCTTGTCCAAAACAATCATGGTTCATCTAAAATTCATGTATAAAAAGGGACAGTAGACAAACACTGGCCTCTCAGAAGCATTTCATGGGAACAGAATGACTAAAGACGGGTGGTGCACCACTAACAATGTTGTGGCCAAGTTTATATGGTCAATTAATTTCTTCTCATTTAAAATTTTATTTCCTCTGAAAAACTTGGCTTGAGTGGCACGAAACAAATGGAGCAACTGAAATCACGGGACAAATATTGTACATGATCGACAAAAAGCATGATTTTATTTAAACAATAATGCAACACTATCTTATAGTGTGAAAGAACATTTCTTACATGGATTCTACTTTATTACAAATTTTCAGGTTTGTGTTTAAACATAAGAATTGGACAATCCTAAAATCCATTTAATTCATAGTTACATGTGCTGCAACTAAAATCTAGACAGCATGGTGTGTGGTAGTCATGATGGTATTGGTGAAATTGCAAACTCCCTCTACAGTTAAGTGTGCTACACTGCAGGACTGTCTAAAAAATATGTATAAAAACCTACACTCAGTATTATTCTAAATCCACACTGACTCTCAGCTTGTCAAAATTCACATATTAATGACAAAATTGTTTATGGCTACAAAATTGTTTTGTTTTTTTAATAATGAAATAATTAAAAAAAGTGATCTAATGACTAATAATCAGTGAATCCTTATGCATCATCTACAGTTGAAATCTTGAAAGATTTGAGGGCACCCACAGTAATTCACATTTCCTGTAGAGATTTTAAATATTATTAAATTCATCAGGAAGGTGAGGTCTGGCTGAAGTGCAGCTATTACATGGGACTACAGTCTCGTGTAGGGGAGATTCTTCTAAGTGGAAAACATGTAAGACTTCTTTTATGTGGAAAAAAAATCACACCTTTCTGTTCACACTTTCTAAACATTATGACTGGATGAAAAGCAAATCGAATGCATATAAAATACCTGGCTAATACCTTGAAGGTTTTTCAGGTAAAATGCCTTTTAGTTTTATCAACACTTTATCCATCATCTATCCACACAAAAACCCAATCTGAGGACTTCCACCTCAAGCCAAGCAGTGGATTAAAGAAGGGAATGCTTCAACACCCATAACCCCCACTCCTACCCCTACCACACCCACACCCTCCCACACACACACACACACACACACACACACACACACACACACACACACACACACAAACCCTGAAATGTGGTAATAAATGTACTCAGTAAATCTTCCTCCTTATCTCTTTCCTCCTACTAACTTTTTTTTGTAAACAACTTCTTTTCTTCTCCCCAGCTCTACTTTTTCCTTTCGTCCTCCACCAATCAGCCAGTGAATGACACTGCCCATATGCATGTCAAGCAGCTGCCCAGTCGGGGAACAGGAGTAGGAAGACTTTGGTTGGCTACAATAGATTTGGATAGAATTACACTCTGGTAGCACACACACACACACACACACACACACACACACACACACACAAAAGGATTTCATAGTTCTTTCTGTTATCTAAAAGCAGACTGGATATCAGGACTTTGGTGGCATCCCGGTGGATTAGAATTTTTTTTTTCAGGCAAAGAAATCCAACCATCCTGAAAGAATAATCCTCATAAATAATCTCTTTTCAATTCAAATCCAATAAGTACAATCAAGGGATCCAAGCTTCCAAAACAAAAACTAATAAAATATGTCCACAACCATAAGTGAAGGTTTGAAACCACATTCTATAATCTATAACAAAAGTACATTTCTATGGATCAATCTAAAATCCAGACCTTATTTTCATATTGGGTTTTTTAGCTGTTGTGTGATGGAAATAAATGTAGTATTTAAAAAGGTGTAAACAATATATTATAATCTATAAGCATTTTCGTTAACTCTTAGAGAAGCTGCCACCCAAAAAGGTGCATTAAAATCTCTAAAGCTTCTTTGTAGAATCTTAAAACAGAGGTTTTTCCTTTCCATGTAGAACCATTTAGACCTAAAATTCTGCAGAATACAGATTTTTAATATAGGAATCTAAGTGTAGTCTGAGAATTTTTTTAATATTACAGAGCAAAAGATGTGTTGTTAGTCTAAGTGAGCAAACAAATCCATTTTTGACCCTAGATGTTATCCTGTGAATCAATAATATAAGTCAAGCAGGATTTTTCCAATGAATGAGAAGGTTGAGCTACCTGTTGCTCACTTGTTGCTCACTTGACAAAACAGCGAGAAGTAAACACACACGGATACAAAACATCCAAACAAAAAAAAGAAAAAAAAAAGAAAAAAAAAAACACAACAAATGTACTTAGCAGCATTTCTGCCCACTTTCCCTCACGTCATGTATTACGCAAACTAAGTTGTGACTTTATTAAGTTTATCCAAGCATGCATACATACATACATGCATGCATGCATGCAAGTCCTAGCATTATTAAAAAATGACCAGCTGTAGCATGCACGCATGTGTGCATGTGTGTATGTGTGCATGCGTGCACGGGATCATGAAATAACTTGTGAAAGTAGGCCTGTGCTCTCTGCAGGTCTGTGTTATAAGGGGAGGGGAAAATCTGATTCACCAGAGGAAGACACGGAGAAAAGAAACGCCCTTGGGTCTTGACGCGCCTGTAGCTCCTCCTGCGTGGTTTTATAAAGTGAACGCTTCGCAACATAAGCTGGGTAGAGGGGGTTCTCTTTAAGGGCAAAGGAAAGTTCACACGTCGAGAATCCAGCTGTAACACACCGCAAAGAGCCCTTTAGTTTCACAGGGTTTATTTATTTCTTCCTTTCTCTCCGAAAATGACCACGTCTGTGGTGTCGCCTCTGTTCGATTACAGCGAAGTTATCAACAACAAGGTACGAAAAAGTTTATGGTTGTTAAACATTAGCTCAGTTCCATTAGTTGGTGCTGTGGAATGTGTTACTTAACCCGAGCAAAAAAAAAACAAACTTATTAACAACAACCTTAAAATCCGGCTCATAAACAGTGATCTGTTTTTGGTTTTTTTTTTTGTGTGTGTGTTTTGGAGGGAAAGTCGAAGAAGTGGTTATTTGTTAGCTGAAGCAAAATCATTAGGCAGGGATTAGTGTGTGTGTGTGTGTGTGTGTGCGCGCGCGCGCGTGTGTTGGGCCCAATTTAGTTCATATTTTTTTCGACATTTTGTTAGACAACAAACGTTATTAAGTTTTCAACTCAACGCAAACCCACTCCACGCCACGCCTTTAGTGGAAAAACTATCTAGAAATACAACTGAATACTAAACAGCATGTGGACAGACCTTAACGTTAACAGTTCAGCTTTTCTCTCAAAATCTCTCAACACAAATCAAACGAGTTTTGTTTAATGCTTGTAAAATAACCAAACGCTCATTTGTGTGCTCATGTTTAAGCTCAGAAATGGCAGACATTTTAGAAAAGCCGCCCAAACTGTGCACACTGCACTTAACTATATAAACTAGTTGGTCTGTGTGGAACAAGTTGCTATCTGTCTGACTAGCTTCTTAACCTGCTTAGATCAACCTTCGGTCTACATCCATGCAGTGTTGAGTAGTTCTACACGAGTAGACACATGAATCAGTCTTTTTTTTTTTTTTTTAGCCACTGCAGTGAATTTGCATATCTTTAACAAAGTAGACTGTTGGCTAGGAAGCAGCTGTTCCACACAGTGCCTGCTTCTTTTTTTTCAGCTAGTGTAGTTTTTCCCTCCTCAAGGATGTTCATTTCTACAAAAAGTTTCGTTTATTTTGCATACCAAGAGAAGTTTACGTTTGTTTCTACCGACAAGAGTAGAGAGTTTTAACTGAAGAAGAAATCCGAGACCCCATGGACTTTGTAAATTTGTTTGTAGGTGATGTACATAAAAATACCCCTGTGTGAATTTGTTAGTTTCCACTGCAGAACAATGTTTGTTGTTCTGCAATGTCGGCCTGCTCTTTACGCTCCATTTCCATGTGTTTCATATATTTAAAGAGAAGTGCATACTTGTAGTGGCAGCTAACCAAACTGGCTTTACTATATAGGCTTATTAGCTCATGAAATGTTTAAATTAAAAGGAGTCTAATGGATTGGCAGCAACACACAAACACAAGCTTTGCACTGTTTGTCTTGCCTAACACTACCAGACTAAAATGCTTAAATTTTGATTTAATTGTGATCCACAATCTGTTTCTACAGGTTGCATTAATGAAGTCATATACTGACCAAACCTGTTTCACTTTGATTTCCAGAACAACAAAATGCTGAATTACAATAACAACATACTTGGTGCTTCACATTCCATGCCTGTGCCTTGCACTGGTGCGAATCTGACCATCTCCAACCCCACTGGGAGCCTGCTGGACAGGAAGGCTGTGGGGACACCAACCATTGGTGGGGTTTACCAACGACGGCACTCGGTCACTTTGCCCAGCAGCAAGCTCAACCAGAACCAGTTCCTGAGCAATGGGAAGGCAGATTCGGCGTTGGTCGGCCCTGGGATGGGCAGCAGCAACAAGGAGAACCGACTTCGTGATCGGTCTTTCTCAGAGACCGGGGACCGGCTGATGAAGTGCATGAGCTCCAGTGGCACTGGAAGCAATCAGGTGAACTCAAGCCGCTACAAAACAGAGCTGTGCAGGCCATTTGAGGAGAATGGTGCATGCAAGTATGGTGACAAGTGCCAGTTTGCCCATGGCATCCATGAGCTCCGCAGTCTTAACCGCCACCCTAAGTACAAGACGGAACTCTGCCGCACCTTCCACACCATTGGCTTTTGCCCATATGGGCCACGCTGCCATTTTATCCATAATGCAGAAGAGCGCCGTGGACCTCCAGCTGCCCCATCCCCACTCTCTCCTTCTAACAAGCTGGATAGGCCACGGCTCCAGCACAGCTACAGTTTTGCAGGGTTTCCCAGCTCTGGAGGCCTAAGAGACAGCCCCACTTCTGTCACACCTCCACCCATGTTCTCCCCAGATGAGCTGCCTGAGTGGCCCAGCAGCAATCCCTTCACTTACTCCAGCCAGGAGCTGGCCAATCTCTTCTGCCCCAGCTTGAGCAGTGGATCTGGTGCTGATCACAATATTCATGCACCATCTTCTCCATCCAACACCCCTTACTCCTTTAGACCCATGTCTGAGTCTCCCCACCTCTTTGAGTCTCCGTCCAGCCAGCCAGACTCACTGTCTGATCAGGAGGGGTACCAGAGCAGCTCAGGAGGGAGCCTGAGTGGCTCAGAATCACCCATCCTTGATACCACCCGCCGACTGCCCATCTTCAGCAGGCTGTCCATCTCAGATGATTAAGGTTAATAAGCTGCAGATCCTCTATTTGAACTCAGCAGTGGGCAGAGAGCATGAAGGGTGAACTTGCCCTTTATCGCCTGTCTACTCTTCAGCCTTCTAGGGGCAGTAAACTTCCCTTGTATCACTTAGGCTTTGAAAAGGTGCAGTCAATTAAGGGAACTCTTATTTGAATCTTCATTTAACCACAACAAGCAAAACCTTTCCCTAAATTCTCTTTGGCCCAAAACGTGCATCCTACCTTGGCCTTATCTCCAGTGCCTTGCCATGACATGTGACTGTGCCAAAACAGCTAGAGCAGGAAGTGGATTGGTGAATGGTAAGAGACTGTTATGCGAGGTCCGACTGCCTCAGTAATGCCAAGTTGAGCCACAGCTGGTGTGTTCAGGGAAAAGTTCTGCTCTGAGGATCCTCCCCCCACAAAGTACCACTCAAGGACACTTCTAACTATCTAAATGGGTTTGCTTAAGTCATGCTTAAATCCTTCTCAGCTGCCTGATGCAGGCTAACATCAAGAAGAAAAAAGTGATTGGGGTTTAAATGTTGAGGTAAAGGACTATTGCTCACTTTTCATTAGTTTTTTGCGACCTAGTATAGTAGCTCTTGCTTTTGAGCATCCTTTAATCCCTTAGATGGCAGACTGTGTCAGTTTGGGGGATGAACTTATGAAATTGAAACTGGGAGTTAGAGTATTTGGCACATTCTGTTTTTATCATGTGCTCCAGCTTGGTCCTAAAAAACTAGCACAAGCTGTAAGATTGGACGCCTTCATTTACAAACGAACAACTTCACTGCCACACTGCTACAGCCCCCCCACCCTCACTGTGGCTGGTCACTTGGTGTTTTTTGTGAAGGATTGGCCTAACTGGTGATTTATAATCTTAAACACTGACTTTTTACTCACCTTCCTATCAGTGAAGGGGAATTCCAACATTCCCAAGGTGCAGCTGAACTTCCTGCAACTTCATATTAGATCTTCAAGCTAACTTGCTTTTCCATAAAATCTGCTCAAAGGAGCACTTGGTAATTTCATAATATCTTTCCATCTTTTTTTTTTTTCCTCTCATTCGACTTTGTCATTGTTATGTTTATATTATTATTGTTTGGAAAAAGAAAACTTTCAAGACAGAAGGTTTTGCTTGTCACTGCTTATTTAACTTATCAGACATATTTATTGGTGATCATATGCATTTTTTTTGTTAATTTTGTTTGTATTTATCTTAATGAAACGATAGAATATATTTTCTTTTATGTTAAATTATGATCTTCTGTATTAATCTTAAGATTGTGAAGACTTGTCAACTTTTTCTTTTTTTTCCACAGTTTAATATATTGTACTACAATGACTTGTTTGCAACTACACTTTGATAAAAATGAAACTTAATTTAAAGCAAAAACAAAAAAAGCTCCTCTGTGTTTTGATTATTTATTGTAGATTTTTTCATTCATTCTTCCCAAATGTTGGACTGCAAAACCATTAGGTCTAATGTTTCTTTGATCTGTACTTTAAGTGTGACAGTGCATTCATCTTATTTTTGTTGTCTCTTGTCCCCACCCCCACCCCCCAAGTTTTTTTTTTTTTTAATTATTATTTTTAATTTTTTTTTTGGGCAAGTTTAATCCTTGCAAGTAGCATTTTCCCCTTAGTGCCAGAAGTGGTAATGAAAGATACAGTATCAGTAATATTAAATTGTATATTATGAGCACTAGATATCCTGGAAAATTGTTACCAGAGATAGTTTGATTCAAGATGATGGCCTTAAAGCATCTTACATTCTAGCTACCATCCTGAAGTGCATTTTAATGTTGCGTTGTGTTCAGTGAAGCTGATTGTGGTGTGATATCAATGCAGGTTACAAAACTTCAGTGTTAAAAGCAGTTCCTCCAGTTACATGTGTTAATTAGACGAATTGCAGGCAATAACTGTGACCAAATGGGTTGGAGAATAGGCATCCCTTTTTTTTTTTCTTGTTCAATGATTGGATCTATTTTAATACTTATTCCAACCCAAATGTAAAGTGCCTCTTTTTATACATTCCATAGAGCTTATGCTCATTGCCTTGAATAATGACACAGAAGCTACGTTTTGAGTAGTTATTCCTCAGTTGTTGAAGATTGGTTAACAGGATAGACACAAAGAAAGTATCTAGCCTAAACTGTTGAATGTATTTTAAACGGCGTTTGCTGTTCACTACAGTAATTTCTGTGAGTTTATATAAAGATGATTGCTTTTTTTTTTTTTTTGTAATGACTGATTTGCAGTTAAAACCAATAAACCCCATATTTTTCAGAAAATTCTGAGTGTGGAGTGGTGTTTATGTTCAAGTACTGTATGTGGAAAATGATAATAGATCAGCCACAATATTGAAACTGTTTTAATAATTGTAACTTCCAAACACTATGTAATGTTATTGAGGGATGAGGGAGTTCCTCAGAGAAACCTTGTTATTGGTAGTCTGGATTGGTGGGGTATTGATCTTCTCCAGATCAAACTTCATCTGAGTGTGCTTGAATACACAAAGGGACTGGTGGGAAATCGGTGTCCCTAGATTACTCTGAACACCCGATGTATTGGGACTAAGAGGACATACTCTGAACTCTGGACGTGTTCCATAACCACCAGATACTGTAAATAAACCAGAGTGCTAGTGAATCATCATGGCCATTGAATGATCATATGAGGTCATTTTGAATTATTTAAGGTGTTAACTTGTGGTCTGGTGTTGTGTAATTCTGTCAGGTTGATGGAAAATTCCTGTTTACATACCCACACACGAGTCATTTACAACTGTTCGTGTCACAGATCTGTTCATGGAGGCTTATATACTGTATAATCTCTTTTTTAAGCTTAACTATGAAATGATATAGTGGTTTCATGCATATATTCGTATTATAAACACAAGCTTTAAAAAAAAAGGCTGTCGTACAGATGATGTGTGGCACTGTGTAGTTTTCTCAAAGGTGAGAAGTAATGGAATAGATATCAGTCACCACACTTTCCGGACTATGTACTCTCTCACTTGCCCGATGCGTGATATGAAACAGAGAGCTGTTTCCTGTTTATGAGGTGCATGCTGTAGGTTGAAGTCACATTGCTCTGCACACATTACAAAAGTTCTGCAGGATGTGGCTTTATTCTGAAGATGGAGGTGTGTATGTGCGTATTTCTTTATATAGGCCTACACACATACATACAGACTCCCCAAAACATGGTGCATAGGTTTCCATCACCTGCAAAATGGAAATTAGATACGGAGCACACATTTGTACGTTAATTACTGTATCAGCAGTTGTAACTCCAGGCACAGCTGTCAGTTGTCTGCACCTTCTTTGTTCCGCTATGCAGCTGGATTGTGCAACACTCCTACAGTTGGTAGACTTTGTAATTCCTCTATCAGGGAGCATTAGACTTCTCTGTTTGAGAAAGAATAAAAGTAAACAGAGTAAATTTGCTTATTCTGTTCTTTCCCCTATTATGTGTGTATACACACACCTGTGTGTGCATGAACAATGCTAAGGGGAAAACCTGAGAATGAGAGGTACTATGAGTATTATAATGTGGATATTATGTTTTGGAACAGCATTTTTCCGATCAGAACCAGAGAATAATGGAACTTTTATTTAAAAAACATTGAACATATCTGATTGAATTCATGGAAGACTGAAAGGAATTAGGGATCAATTGAAAACCACAGTGCTGTAAAAGTAAATAGTTCTGGATCACATCATATGAACTATTATTGTCCATATCGCATCAAGACCTTTTTTATTGATCAATTAGATAAAACTATGTCAAAAACAAAATATTGTTGGCACACATTAACCAAAAGGTTTTACATTACAAAATAAAATGCTGATGGTGATGGAGTTTTTTTATTTCTATACACAGTATATTGTAGCAAGGATATGTACTAATATAAGAATGTTCTAAATATAATTAGTATAATTTGTTTCAGAATTCTTGGTATTGACAGAATATATATGTTAGCTACATTAGTAATCAATAAATTCTTTCACAGGGCTGTGAACATCCTTCAGTATTGTGTACCTCCGATATGCTGCCATGTAACATCACACTCTTCTCTCCGTCATTCATAACAACTTTCTGGCAGTTTCCCCATCACATTATTCTTTTGTGGTTTAGGAAATGGCGGCTTGTTTTTACATTGAGAACGTTGCAGCTCTGCTTTGTTCTTGGAGTAGTCTCTGCTATAACCAGACAGAGTTTCAGTAGTGTCAAAGCCTACAACATATCTACAATCCCCTCTATGAGTATTGGAACACAAAGGCCAATTGTTTTGTTTGTTATTCACTGAAGACTTTTGGGTTTGAGATCAAAAAACGAACATGAGACGGTAGAATTTCAGCTTTCTTTTCCTGATATTTACAGCTAGATGTTCGTTCGTCTTCTACCGCTTATCCGAACTACCTCGGGTCACGGGGAGCCTGTGCCTATCTCAGGCGTCATCGGGCATCAAGGCAGGATACACCCTGGACGGACTGCCAACCCATCACAGGGCACACACACTCACATTCACTCACACAATCACACACTAGGGACAATTTTTCCAGAGATGCCAATCAACCTACCATGCATGTCTTTGGACCGCGGGAGGAAACCGGAGTACCCGGAGGAAACCCCTGAGGCACGGGGAGAACATGCAAACTTCACACACACAAGGTGGAGGCGGGAATCGAACCCCGACCCTGGAGGTGTGAGGCGAACGTGCTAACCACTAAGCCACCGTGCCCCCCACTAGATGTGCCCCCCACAGCTAGATGTGTTAAACAATTTAGAACAAGGCACATTTGTAGACCACCCAATTTTTAGGTGTACAAAAGTATAGGAATGTATAGTCATAAAGTAAATAACACTTCATGTTTAATAGCATATCCCATGACTGCAATAATTGCATCAAGTTAATGACCCACTGACATCACCAAACTGGTTCATTCTTCTTTTCTAGACTTGAACGACATCCTCAGTCATAGTTTATCTTGGCTTCTTTCTTCAGTCTCCTCTCAGGACATGGAATTCTGCTCAGTTGAGTTAAGCTCTGGTGATTGACTTGGCCAGTCTAAAACCTTGCTGATGAAGTCCTTTGCTGTACTTGGCAGTGTGTTTTTGGTCACTTCTAAGTTGGCAAACAGAATGTTTCTGTAAACTTCTGAATCATTTTGCTGTTTCCTTCATTAGTTACATAATTAATAAAGATTTGTGAGCCAGTTCAAGAAGCAAGGATGACACTACAACCACTTTGCTTAACCTACGAGCTCTTAGTTTTTTCTTTTTTTCTTTCTCCACCTTTGTATTCAGGGATCAAAACAATATTAGACATTTAGAGCTATTAATTGTTTAAGCAATCAGTCTAACAGGACACACCAGGGCAACAAGAAACACCTGACAGTCATGTGTTCCAATATTTATTATCACATGATAAATGGGAGTGTTCAAACAAAAGGTGCTTAACTCTTTTTTTATTCAAAACACATCTAAAGAAAAACACACCTCAAATTCATCTTTTGAATAAAAAGCAAAATTTCAATCATGAGAATTGGCCTTTTCATTCTAAGAACTTTGGACTAGTTACTAGAGGACTGTTTATATGAAAGTCTGACTCTCAAAATGACGCACAAACACAAGTCAGAAGAGGACACAATGCTCTTGGCAAACTGATGAGTTAAATATCTTGTCTGTATTTGCTGCAGCATTGGCTTTGACATTTGAGGGACTTTGATAGACATGCACATATACAAACATACTAGAGCACAAAACCACCTATAACTTTCATGTGCTTCCTGCATCACACCTCCAACAGACCTGGTTAGAGCCACATGAAAAACCACACCGTTGTCAAGACAACACCTGCCCTTGATTCTTTTTTGCTGATAATCACACTGCTCTGTGACAAATAGAAATGAGACATATTTAGGCATTTTTGAGACAAGCAATTTGCAAGCTAAATACTTTCACTAGACACCATTTGGCAAGTGTGCACTGAGGCTGTAACTAATGTAATACAGCAAGAATATGGATTCTGTCTGGCTCTATCAGCACATTCCATAGGCAGCAGTATGAAATTTCGATTTTTGTTTTGTTAGAACCTTTTCAAATGCATGTTTCAGAATTCGTGTTTCTTCCCTGTTTGTTTCAGAGTGCATCTGTTTCCTGTCATCAGTGAAGCAACACTACAGTCTCTTCTTTTTCAGGCCTCAACATGTCAGACTCTCTCCCTGTAGGCCAGTGAACTGCTTATCTTCAGTGTAAACCATAAGTAAATGCCAAAGGTAAATAGGGCTTATTGCCATAATCCCCACTTTTTTTTCCTCACACATGCACACACAAGCAAAGCCACACAACATATTCCACTGTTATTACCCATAGTGGAAGCTTGAGTGAGTACTAAGAAAGGCCATTCTTTGATAACCTAATTACTCACAGAAACCTCAGATAACAGGTATAATCACAGTCACAAAAGGCTGAAAGACAAATATCAGCCTTATCTTAGGACCGGTTTAAAATGACTCGCCTGTCTGTCGAGAATGGTGGTGTATTTGCATAACTGAGAAAACAGCAGACATACCAGGTATTAGAGCAAATCCAGATATAACGAACATCAACAGTCAAAGGAGACCTGAAATGTCCATGGCATTTAATGCTTGAGGAACAGATTTCATAATATTAAAAGCTGATCACATCCTGTCATGTCAAGTGATATGGTGTCTGTGGAAGCACAGATGTACTATGGAACTGTTCAAATTACATGCACACACAAAATCATACCCACTCATAAACAAAGCCTGTGGACAGAAACTGTTCCACAGGCAACAGAGTTGTCACCCAGTGTATAAAAACCATGGGGTAGCTACATGGGTGGGAACAGCTCCACAGAGAGTGTTTATAAAATTTCTCTGAGGCCATGTTCCATCAAGATTAGGCCTGAAACCAGTCAGGCTTGCTCCTGCCATCCCCCTGTCCCCAGGGCTTTCTAACCTGCTCAGACATGGCATAATAACATCTACAGTACACACATAAAGACAAACACCTCACTTTGAAAGTGACTGAAGCGTGGTGCTAAAAGTCAACTGAAACAGCACAGTTGAGAAATATCAGAGGATGTGGAAGCCTTGATAAAAGGTGTATTTTCTCACAGTGAGAATTAGACCACAATAAGCACCTGGAAGTAGAAATGCTGAAGGGGCAATCTTAGAATAACTGGTTACTCAACAGAGGTTAGGAGGTGTGAGGTAACCCTTTTAGAACTTGGCAAATAACAAACCAACACATAACCCTGACCCTCTGACCCAGTAAGCTAAGCCTGATATACAAACATGCATGTGCACACAACAGAGGCTCACCTCATCTGATATGTGCTAAACTTGTAGAAAGGGTTCTGCAGTCTCAAGGTAGAACTTATCTACAAGCAAGAAATGTTATTTTGGCCCTAATGAAAAAACTCTGGAACATATAACCACTCAAATTCTTGTATACATATGAAATTAATAAGAAAATAAATTTAAAAATGCAAATATGATCTACTCCTGTAAAATGAGGCAGTCATCTAAAAATAAGACAGTCATCATTACAAGGAAATACAATGCCTTGATATGTCTCAGCCTTAGTAGTAGAACAATGTGTCCAGGATGAAGTGGACTATTCTTACAGAAAGCAGGTCAGGCAATGCATACCAAACACAACAGCACGAGGAACCTAGCGGAAGAGTTATACAATGAAAGTCAGAGACCTCTATAAATCACAGACTAACCGATCCTCCAAAGGGATGTGTGTGTATATGTTTCTGGATCCTCTGGTGCTTGCACATGTGTTTCAAGTTTCAAGTCATGTGTACTACAAAAAAGATATTATTGTATTATATATTATTAGATATTATTGTAACTCTAAGAAGTACAATTTATTAAGCAAAAACACTAATTCCTAAATTTGATCAATAATCTAAGAGCTGCATTCTCACACCATGATATATATAACCTGTCTCAGTATCTTACACTAAATTTGGTAATCTAGTCAAAGTGTGTCAATATATTCATATGCACAGGATTCCACAATCCATATGGGGCATGACTACAATAGAAAGTTATAATGAGATATGGTCTTAGAAGAGAATTTGCAGTTGAACAGCATGGGTCATTTGGATGGGTATATGGGATTTGAGTTTACTTGAGTATCGGCTCAGAAACGTTCTCCTAGCTGGCCACACTTCTCGTGCCTGTGCTGAGAGGACTGAACTGTCTAGCCAGCCACCCCAGGCTGAAACAGAAAAATCATGTTATAATAATCATTACTGTAGTTCCCAACCCCCAGTGGATGGCAAAAAAGTGAGGAAATAGACGAGAGATAGACTGTATTAACAAAACACTTTTGCTATACTCAGCTCTCTCTCTCTTCAAATAAAGATCAGGCCTATGACATTATCATTTCTCAGGAAAATTATGCCTTACTGTTGGTTCTTAGTCACACTGGGTAAGAATTGATAGACAGAGTGTGTCAGAATGAGCTAAATATGAAACTTCACGTAATTTAAAGTCACTCACCATTAGAGGAACAGAACCACTCTTCCCCATTTCCATGCAATCAAACATTACTATAGTTGGCATTTCCACTTCAAGATAAAGATTTAACACACCAGGCTCAAAATAAGAAACCATGGTGTATAATATTTGGCAGACTTGTTATGCCCGGTGGAAAAACATCATAGAAAAAACACAGCATGCTACTTTCCAATTCAAATATTAGCAACTGTTTTCAATAGGACACAGATTGGATAGGGTTTCAGTTGTGTGATAGTTCTTACCTCTTACCCTGTTTATTGTGATTGAAGATAGTTCTTTGATTGATGGAATTTTTCTAAAGCAGTTGGTATTGGTAACAAATTTGCTGCTCTGATTTACACTGATAATGGCAAACCTGGCCTCCTTGGAACAGTTACAGAGATCTAACTGGAGTAAAAAAAAAAGAGAAAACAATGTCCCATCTAGCCTTGAGTTAGTAGGAGATAAACATGCCATATAAAATGGAGGAGGGTTGTCTTGAAATGCACACCTTGGTGAAAGCTGGCAGTATATAATGTATCTGTGGTTGGCCCCTCTCTGGCATACTGCCAGGTCTGCAGCCACCAATGGCTATGTCATTAATCTAGAGCAAAGAATAGCAAGAGAAGATTGGGCAGGGGCTGAAACATTACCTGCCAATTACACAGGAACAGCAGAGGTACACGAGAAATGCACAACATATGGGACTCAATCTGAGTTTGAACACCTGACCTATGGACCCACACAATTTGCTTAGTGCACTGCTAAAAGGTTCCAGAGAGACCTGACTGAAGCCTTACATAATGTCCCTTACATACATAAACTCCCCCTCCTGCTGCTACACAGCACCCTGCAGAACCACAGCCTGCAAAGTACGCAGCCAACATACACACTACCAATACTCCATCTGATTGGAAAAGCCGAGAGGTGAGAAGTATTCTTTAACACATTGCTGACAGGCCACTTGACAGGGCTCTGACATGCAAGCTTAGAGGGCGGGGAGTTAAACATGAGCAGAGGGAAAATCACACCAGAGCCAATTTTTTTTAATCATCTGTGTATATTAGTGAATGTGAAGGTGTGGCACTCCCTGCATGGCTCTATGTTTAGAAACTTACTTGACTGTTGGATCTTACTTGTGTCTTTATTTAAACTGTAGGCCTTACAGCTCACCTAGGATTTATATTATTATAAACACTGCCACACCATCGTGAGACTGCGAACTGGATCAACCAATAAACCTCTTACTTCTCTAGTGGAGGTCACTGCATTTTCCACTGAGCAAGTGGCAGCTTTAGACATTATAAGACAGTGGTAGACATTATAAGGCAGATGGCTGGTTGGAAAGAGAACAGTGGAGTTGAAGTTTTCCTTTTATCAAGTATTTCCATTCTCAGTACGAAACTTATGATTATGGTGCCAAATGTGTTGTATTAACATCCCTCTTTGCTTGCCACACTGTATCTGTTTATGGAAAGAGGAAACCATGAACATACACAAAAAAGTTGGAGAATCCATTAAATGTTGTCTTGTGTGGTTCATCTCTTGGACACTACACCACAGAGCAGCACGAGGAGGGAAAAACTAGGTCTGAATGGGAAAGACATTGAGAGAGACGGAGAGAAGGCTGCTGATGAAAGCAGAATGCAGGGACTATAAACTCGAGTCACGGCAGCTGTGTCCAGGGCTGCAGGGACGATCCTCCCAGCCAAGTTCCATGTCCGCTCTGATTATGGGCTGGAACAATGCATTCCATTGTAGGCCTGCTTTCTGACTGCCCAAAAGAGGAGTCCCTCATCGAACACACACACACACACACACACACACACACACACACACACACACACCCACACACATGCACAGAGTCAATCTCATACAATGATGAGACTACAGTTATATGTACAATTTATATGCATTAATATATTAAAATACTGTACATATTTATAGATCACATTTTTTAAAGCGTGAAGAAGCCACTAATTTGGAGAAAGAGCTTTAAAGAATCCTCACTGCTTTTCCTCATATGAAATTACTCAGTCTTACCAAGGTCAATTTTAACAGCTATCACCCAGTGGCAAGGAGAGAGACAGATCAGAACAAAAGTTCCTTAACCACATGCAGAGCATGCAAAAACTTGATTTGTCACAAATCTTACTAATATAAACATGGTCCTATCCACCTAGTCCAAGGTTTGGGTTAGTGTCCTCTATCAAATCTTCATTTTCTCATTTTGAGGGAAAAAATAAGTGCTAACTTCAAATGTATATGTTGCAGAAAGACAGAAATCTTTGGTTTTACTAATTTACATATTGCATGTTGCAAATTTTGCTTTCATGCATTCACTTGTTTATCAAAAGGGTGACACAGAAGCGACCAACTTTTTTATCTAATTACATAATATTCACTAATGCCTGTGTGACTCATGTCATAATAATGGCATAAAGGCACAGACCAGGTTACGGCACAGACCATGTTACATAATGTGTGTAGGCCGCAGTACTTTAATATGTAGGAGATTTTTGTATTTAGGTTAAAACAATAATGTAAAAAAGAAGAATCTTGCAAAATCAGCTTTGCTAGCTAAAGTCATGCTGACCAAGAATTAAGAGATCACACCGTTCAGATATTCACCCACCCTCCACCTTACTTAAAACAGCCTTCCATAATATTACAGCATGAGCCTAAAGAGGCTGAACTCCACAGAAAGCAGGTCATAACATTTTAATGATTATAAATCAACCCACATATTTCCTGGCATGCTGTGGTTTAACCACCAATACACACCAACACCTACATGCAAGAATCCCAGTTAAAATATTCAAAACTTTATACTGATGTGGGAGGGAAGAAAGCATGGGAAGATTTGATTTTTTAAATGGGGTTTCCAGATATTGTACTGTGGTGAGTTTTTGAGCATTACAGTTGGAACTGGTTCAGATTGCAAATCCACACAGATGTAGATTTATTCATTCAGCTAAGGTAAGCTCTTTATCCTTGTTCAGGCTTGTGGTGGATCCAAAGCCTTATATACAGACTGTGAGGTAGAAAAACACCCTGGATGGGACACATACACCATTGTACAGCAAAATGAACACAAAGAGTCTTTAACACCTACGGCTTTACTGGAGGAATGGGAAATGGGAGGAAACTGGAGAACCCAGAGAAAATCTATATGGACACAGTGAGCAAATAGAGATGAAGTAAATAGAAAATAGGAATCTTAATTCTCTCTATTTCTCTTTTTCTCTCTCTGATCAAATAGGCATGTTTTGAATGCCACAGCAGTGTAAATTCATAAAAAAGCAACATGACTGTGCTGAGTTTAAAGTTTTACCACGATCTTTGCCCTCTGTTTGTGAGAATGTGACTTTATGTACCAGAAATATCCATGTGGACCTGTGTATCATGTGTCTCTCCATCTACTAGCCCATCAATGATCAATCCATTGGCTTCCAGAGCAAATGCTTAGTATTTCTATTTAATGAATAATGTCTCATTATATAAATATAAATGAGGCATGGTAGTTTGTTCTAATACAGAAATGTCACAACGTTTTTGAAGGTTTGCATGACAAGGCTGATGGTACTCTGGAGGCTCGTTGTGATTTGCACTCATCACAGTGTCTGAGTCTTAGCTTGTGGCAAGCTTCCAAAGGTTTGTAACTATATGGCTGCACTGCACAGTGAAACCTAGGTGTGAAACAGTCATTTGTGGGAATGCTGGAGGCTGGCAGCATTACAGATTATGGTTTTGTGTCTAACCTTCTGCCTGCTTGTGACAGCTTCAATAAGATGTGACAGGATTTCATGCCTTTGGTCTATGAGGCACAGTGATGTCTCAGGTTACCGAAGCACATTTGCGCTAAAATATTACTGTTGGTTTCACAATGGAAAGGTAAGAAATACGGGTATGTACAGGTACACTTTTAGTGGATAGATTCAGTGATCTTAGCATAAGCATAATGTATGAACATAAAATAGTGCAGAAGGGCAAATAACCCCATCCCCAAACCCCACATAACCCCATCCCCATTTTATCTTACTAAATATGTGGTTATCCTAAATTAGCTGTTGGTGAGGGGAGACATGTTGAGAATTTTTCTCTTCTGGTTTCAGTTGTGGATCTGGAGGATATATTGGGACTGAGTTCTTGGCAATAACTCTTGCTATGACAAATAAACAATGCCAGATTCTGAGAAAGAGGAGCAGAAAAGATGGACTAAAAAAGAAATCATCTAAAGCCAGTGAACAGCAAAGTCCTAAATTAATGTGATGAATGTAATAAAATGTGGTGTAGGGCATATTGAGCGAAAGGGAGGATAAGAGAAATAAATAAAAGTAAACAGACAGAATGAAGGAAAAGGGAGGCAGACAGAGAGATAGCAAGTACATAAGACAAAGTACACAAAGATAAAAAATGAGGTGAACTCTAGTGTAAGTAGTGTGCTGAAGTGCACGGCAGGAAGAAAGGAAAGAGAGGCAGCAAAACAGAGAGGGAAAAAAGAGAGAGAGAAGGAGAAAAGGAGAGGGAGTGACGGAGCATTGCTTTTCAAGAGCAGGCAGAACAAAGAGGCCTTTGTGTGAAGTGCTGAGAGAGTGGATTGGAGCCAGGGCTTAGGGAGTGTTCAGCAGTGTGCACTAACTGCATTCCTGCACTGAGATTACAAGACTCGTCTCATTTAGACTTCTCCAAGAAACACACTTAACCCTCTCCTACCCATCTCTCTCTCTCTCTCTCTCTCTCTCTCTCTCTCCCTTTCTCTCTCTCTCTCTCTCTCTTTCTCTCTCTCCCTTTATCTCTCTCTCTCTCTCTCTCTCTCTCTCCCTTTCTCTCTCTCTCTCTCTCTCTCTCTCTCTTTCTCTCTCTCCCTTTATCTCTCTCTCTCTCTCTCTCTCTCTCTCTCTCTCTCTCTCTCTCTCTCTCTCTCTCTCTCTATCTCTATCTCTCTCCCATGACTCTTTTTTTTGTTGTATCTCTAATGCTCCAGTTGGTCTGAACCTTTCCTGCTTCTTTGTGATGATATGTTTTCTCTCAAAATAGTTACTTCCCCATGTGACTTACTTCATATTAAGGGGAATAATGTTGTTATACCACTTGTCCATACATGTATATTTACTTAGAGCAGAAACACAGAGAGTTTTTTTTTAACTAAGAAACACTTCTTTTAGTTCAGTCTTTTATCTGGTCTAAAGTTTATGAAATGTTGTATTCACCACAAGAATTCTGGGAATATCTATTCAAACAATCCTAAAATTGAAAAAATAATTAGGAGGCGATAAATGTTTCTTTTGTCTCATTTGTCTGATGCTTTTATCCAAAGAAACTTACAATTAAGAGAGGGTCTTGCTCGAGGACTCAACAGCGGCAATCAGCGGCAATGCTGAGATTTGAACTCAGAACCTTGCAATCAGTACAGAGCTACTACTGCCCCACAGATACATGATGTCACCTTGGTATTTTGCATTGATTGAGTGTGCACATTCATGTTGTAGGAGTTCAGTGCTCATTAGAGATAATTATACTGACTCTGTTATTACAACTTTGTATTGAAAGTGCCATAGTAATGCTTTAAAAATTTCCTTTTAAATATTATCTTTATGACCATTCAGTATTAATAAATAAGGGCTTCAATCTGGTATAATAACAAGAGTGTAGGTTTCTAGTTATAATTGTTGTATAATATAGTTGTAGCAGGATGACTTCTCTTCCTTACCAAAGGTCACACACTACACCATTGTCCTACAAGTAGAGGGCTTTAAAACATCACAAACATGCCTCACTATCTTAGTTGGCAAATAGAATTTGGCAGAGCAGTATCCTAACATGGCTTGACTTGCAGAGCAAGTGTTTGGGAGGGAGAGAGAAGCAGGGGAGGATGGGTAGGCCAGTCACCTCTGGCCATATCAAAGCCAACATAAAAGTATCTGGAAGTCGTCATCATCAGAGTATACAATCCAGAGGAAACTTCTCACAACTGAACTGTACATACCCCTTCATTTCATTAGCCTTTAACTGTTTACAAATTTATGTAAGAGCAATTACATTACTCGATTCTCCATTGTTTTCTCACTGCTTTTAGTGATCTGAGAAATGTAGATTTATTTATGTTTCTTCTTTATGCTATAATGTAAATGTTAAATGTCTCATATTTCTTCCACTTGTACATTACTGTACAGATAACTGCATGATCTGTATTTAAACTTTAAATCTATAGCTCACAACATAGTTCAGCTCAGGGAAACAGGACTGAGCTGCACAGACCACCCTACTGAGACATTACAGAGTGAAAGGATATAAGAAAAAGAGGAGAAAATGAAAGACACAAAGAAAGAAAGCCACAAAATGTTATTCATTAGAATGGATCCCCCTCATAGAGAGAACCAAGGCCGTTTTCAGAAAGACAGTAAGAAATGTAATTAGTGCTTCACTTCGTCCAATCCCCAGTTTGCACTCTCACTTCTTTTTATCTCTCTTTTTAATTCCTCCACTCAGCACTTTCTAAACCCTCTTGTTCCTCCTTACGAATGTATTCCTTCTTTCAGAGTGTGGTCTTAGAGACTGCAGGGATGGAGACAGAGGATGAAAGGCATGTAGAGTTTTTAGGTGGTACATGCTGGTGTGCAAGTTGAATTTTAAGCACAGTCCTCTTTAGTCCTTCCCATTTGTATACAAGACAGAGAAGCACTTGGCCTACAGCCTAATCACTGCCTCTCTGTAGTGTGCACACACACACACACACACACACACACATAAATGAATGGCAGGACAGCAAGGGGTCCTTTAATCGAGACATTAAAATCTACATCTGCTTAAAAATAGCATATTTTTTTAAAATGGGCTCCCCATCGTTAGTATTAGTGTGTGTCTCTCTTCACCTCACAAAATTCAGTGTCAGTTGAACGGATTTTGTCAGTTGGAAGTGAGCGCACAGCAGTCTGTGGAAGGGGGTGGGTGATGCTGTTGTAGATTTGGTGAAAGTTGGACCATATGAGAGTCCCCCTCCACTCACATCAAAGCCCAGCCTGCCAGTTTAATTCAGCCAAGTGATCTGCATTCCCATAGGCTCCCCTGGTTTCCTGTCCCCACAGCCGCAGTCTCCTTCTGACCACTCTTACTTCAAACAGGACTTCTATTGTCCCCCTTGCTCTCCCTGTGTGCCCTGGGGTTACCATTCAGACCCCTTCACCACCCCACCCCACCCCACCCAGCTCTTCACTGAACTCCATGTCCTAGCTCTCACACCCTTGTCCCAGCCCCCAGCACAGAGCACAACAATCAGCAGTAACCGTTGCTCACTGAATGGCTAAGTGTGGTACTCTGAGGTTTGACTCTGCATTCCTCTCACTTCTCTCTGTCTCTGTGTGGTGAATGTGAGAGATGTAAGAGCTGTAGGAGCAGGAGATCAAGAGATTAAGGGGTTACAGTAAGCAGAAGCCTCTTCTCAGTCAATGTTAGAAAAGGCAGATAAAGGAAGGTTTAAAACTGAAAGGATCCAGTAAAGTTAGTGTCAGTATACAGGGTGTTGTATAAAAAGTTTTGATGTATTTTGTTGTTCATGAATAATGTAAGGTAAAAAAATCATCTACATACAAATCTACACCCTATGCCAATGCAATAAATCAGACCAAAATCTGCATTAAAAGTAAAATCTGATTTAAGCTGACCTCAGCATTTTAAATGTCAAACTAAACGGTATGCAATAGAGTCCAAAATTATACTTTAAGGTTTCCTGGTTGCTATGTAACATTAATAAAAACCAGGCCCATGGTGAACTCCAGAGGTGTTGAGTGTGTTGTAAGCTTGGGTAAACTGGACTACACAATTTTTTTTTTTTACCGGATCAGAACTGTACTCAAAAATACTAACCTGAAAATATTGAATTAAAAAAGTTCAGAAGCTTCCCTAGACAAAGGCTCTCATATCTAGGAAAATCCCTTTAAAGTCAGGCATAACATTGTGCATTAACCCACGCTGCACTGCAAATACATTCACACAAAGTTCCTCTAGTTTTTTGTTTATTGTGACAATAGGGATTTGGGGATCAGGGTGCACTTGCCTGGATTTCACGCTTCCTTACCCAAAGAGGACATTAGTTTTCACCACTGCGAACACTGTGTTTAATCAACACACCCAGTGATCAAACGTGTGATCAGATCTGTTGGTTGTGTGTTCCTCTTTCCTTCTCCCCTCTTGTGACAAAGCTGATGTGTGAAGAGCAGAGCCACATGTTTTAGGTTGCTATAGTTCCTCTTTGTCATGGCAGCCAAAACTCCTCACAAGTGTGTATATTGGCTTGCTGACATTTACATTCTCAACTAAATGTCCTCAATCTTTTTCTTCATTTTTTTTCCGTTCTGTTTTTCTTCTCTAAATAGACCATTAGACTGCAATGAAAGAAAAAAGGAAAGAAAGTAAGATAAATCTGAGTGATTAAACATGTTCCATCGCTTATCACTCTTCTAGCATAATCTTCATTTTCATGTATGATTAGAATCCAACATGGCATTCAAAGTATGTTTGTCTTGACCTGGGTCTGTTTTCTCTAATGTCTGAACAGATTTCAGTTAAACATTTATGGGACATTCCCAACACACTGGAAGTGGTCAGATCATTGCCTAATTTCAATTGTACATGGGCTGTGTTTTGTATGAAGAGTCAAATTGTAGATTTAAAGATTACCTGGCCTGATTTTTCCAAGAAGATATCATGCCTCAAGGCCTAAACTAAGCTATTTATATCTCTATAGACAAAATAATATATTCTGGTGTAGAGCAAGTGATAAACTGGTATGACACAGATCCAGCTAATCCACAGCCAGACTATACAGTGCTTGCCTAAAATCTTCTGACATCGCCAAAGATCATGAGCTGTGTCTCTGTTTGTTGAAATTAATGACTAAAACTTTAAAACAGGTTTTCCATTATATATTAGTCTAGGTCTTCTAAAACATTATCAGAAACACATGCATTACAATAAACCATGTCTCAGTGACCTTATTTACTAAAATCTTTGTAACAGTCTAAGAGGAAAGAGCTTAAGGAGGAAAGAGGGTGGAGGATTAGTTCACCTCTAATTTACAAGTAAGTAACAAGAGTAAAACAAATAACTGACATCAAAAAAAAACAAGGCAGCACAAATGCTAGAGTTCCCCAACATCCACTTTTCCTGTTTAACGCTCTTGTCTTTTAGCAGTTACTATTTACTTAAATGACATTGCACACAGTCACTCAAGGAAAGACACAAAGCAATGTGTCAATATTGAATACTATGAAATCAAAGAGTCTGCTTTGGAATGGTTCACTAACAATGGCGTTGGAGTCCAATGTTTAATTCATACAGTTGGCTGTATAATATGACCGGATAAGAGACAGGATGTTGGATAAATAAACATTCCTCTGTGGCACCATGAGGCTGGAGCTTTAAACAGTGGTGACTCTCAAGCCAAACCCATGACAGTTTCAGTGGGAGTCATAGAAAAAGAGAAGGAAAGCAAAAACCACAAGTGTTTTGGAATATTGATGTGTAATGAAAGGAAAGGAATAGAATCCTTTTACTCTACCCCCAACCAGTGTGGCCTTCTCTTCATCACTCCTTTTTTTGTAATATGGTAAGTAATGTGTAATCATACCATCCTTGTATGTATATGTCCAAGAACACAAGCACTATGTAAAGCCATATGTGTGTGTCTACACATTTGAGAGGGATAGCCATTTCACCTGGAAATAATTTCAGATTGGTCTATAGAGGGTGGTCTATAGATGGGACCAAGTGAGGGTGTTTAATTGAGTAAATAATAGGAATGAAGAAATGTAGAGCTGAGATACTCAGATTTAGATTTATTTCTTCCATCCAGGACCCTCTTCTGACCCCATGACCCACAACCATATCTTACCCATGAGTTAGCAGATTGTTAACACAGATTTTGGCCTGTATGCCTTTATTTCTTTGCCAGTCTGCTAAGTTTCAGTGCCTAAATTCTGCAGCCAATTATCTAATGATTACTGTAGCACTCTGCCTCCTGACCCAGTTGTTACCCTGACCAACATGACACACAATCAGAAACAGAAATTCACTGATTCAAACCCATGTATCGGCACACTCATGCACATGCACAGAGTGGGCTATATGAGCAGGCATTCTATATGTTTTCTCTCGTATCTCCTGAAATTCCCTGCATTAGAAGTTTTTTAACAGCATACCTTTATAAAGCTCCAGGTCTGCATAATGTGTCGGTAAAATTATGCTTTTTCTTAAGTTGAGTTGCCGGTCTGGTGCTGGGTGGCAGCATTGTGTGAGCTGTAGGCTCCCTGATCAATAACACTATTAAAGCCTAATTCATTCAGCAGGAGGCAAACTCAATTTAATACAGCGGCCCTGTTAAGAGGCAGGAAGCAGCAGCACATCAAAGGAAGGCTTTGTGAAGAGAATATCCAAATAGAGCCACTCATGCCTAGCGAATGAAGGGCCATTCACCACACACACTCACACATAAAACTGATAAATTCAATCACAGTTTGATTTCCTTTTGATTTCCTAAATGTTTCCTTTATTATGAGATTTTTATTTTCAGTTAAGAATGGAAATTTGGACAAACCAACAATCTCAAATTTTGTTTTTCATATTATTATTTATGTATCCTAATTGTAAGAACAATCATAATTGTCCTAACCACTAAGCTACTAACCACTATGCCCCTCTCTATGTTCATGTATATATGTGCATTTTTTACAACGTAAGACTATATTGTGTTGATTCATATTTTGTTTTGAAATAGAAAGTGGGCACTGGTTGATTTCTCACAGCACCATGGTCCTGATTCGATCCTGTGGTCAGATCCTGTTTGAGTGGAATTTTCTGTGTGAAAAGTTTTCCTTCTGCATAGGTTTCCTCTGGGTTTTCCAGTTTCTTCCCACCTCCCAACTCATGCCAGTAGGTATTACATAGTTATTAAGCATTTGAGTACATATTTAAGTACAATTTACTTAAGTAACTAGGTAACCAATTACATTTCTGGACAACCAGTACAGGGAGATCAGAGCCACTCCAATCAATAGCAAACTGCATGTTAAATCTCTTAGATGGCATCCATTAATCAATTACCTTCTTAGGCGTTTGCTTGCAGGATACTCAGTGTACTGTTATTTGCCTCTCCAAATCGACTTCAAGACTCCGGCAGTATTACCGTCTACTTAGATGAGTACACCAAAAATAGCATCACCAAAAATAAAACAGGAAGTATCTTTCACTTTCAACATTTGATAGTTTTTGTTGTCATTTCAAGTGGGGGATTGCCATTCAGCTGGTTAAAACTTCGTTACTGCTACCAGGCTGTTTTTCCACTTCCTGGCCTTATCACACACTATACAGAAGCCTCTGAAATCTACTTATTCTCGCACACATACAGTCTCAGGCCAGTGTTAGGGGAACATGCAGATGGGTGACAAATAGAAAATAGAAAATAGAAAATTGTTGGCTCTGACATTTTCCTGGCGTAGTTTTGGGTTGATTTGTCCCTTTAAGAGAAAAGAGGCACTGCATATCAAACCTATGAAGGAATATTTTTAATCATGATTGGAGTGGTCTCTTCCAGGATGACAGTGTTCACCTCCTCATGGTACAAAAGCTTACTGAATGGATTAGTGAGTAAAAAAATATGTAAGGCATATGATACAGCTTTTAAAGTCACCAAATGTGAATCCAAGTAGACATTTTGGCCTAACATGCTAAACCGCATTCTCCAACAACTTCAAAACACTAGTAGAAGGGATATAACTTGAAGAATGTTGCTCACTTCAGAACAGGTCTAGAGACACTTTTATAACATGTGACAAGAAGCATTAAAGCTGTTCTGGTGGATTATGGTGGCTTACTGAGTCACTTATTATTTGTTATTTTTCCATCCTGTTAGTGCATCTAAAATCTTTTACATTTTACATTATTGTTCATCATCTCCCATGTCTTTCTCTTTTTCCAGATAATAAAATCCTTGAAAATATTAAAATCACAACCTTATAGTATCATCATCATAAACATAAATGCTTTTCTTGTATTTTTCTTCTCTCTGCACTACAAGATGACTCAGTAAAACACTTACCTTTTCGCATCTTTATTAAAATCCTTATTCTCATATACCAGCATTAGACACTTTTTAGAACCAACCTGCTTGTCTATTCCTGGACCTCATGTCTTGACCTCCAAGAAGGTTACACATTATTTTTTTTAACCATTAACAATGCATTTTTGACTTGTTCTCTTCCAATAGCTATCATAAATTGCCTTCCATTTTATTTCAATGTTCAAGATCTTCAATTCTATATATTCTGTATATAGCATTTTTACCAATAGACATTGTTATAAAGCAACTTTACATAAATCCTGATATAAGATTTCACTTAAAACTTTACATATTCTTATATTAAGCAAGCCAGAGCCAATGGTGGCAAGGTGAAGCTCCCTCAGAATTGTGTTGATAAGAACTTTACGTATATCATATCAAACTAAAGCTATTACAACTGTTCAATGGTTGAGACCGTAAACTGTTATATGGTTTGAAATCAAAGTCTATAGGCTATCTAAGAAAGAGCACACAGTCATTTTAGGGTGTCTGTGTGGTACCATCCACAGAAAACTCATGGGTATCTTAGGCTATACATGTGAAGTAAGCAAATGATGTTCAGATGCCAAATTCTCAAAGCAAAAGTGGGGCATCTTCATGGATCAATGGAGCAGGCAGGTCTGGTGAGCAGAAGGAGTCAGGATTACTGGTAACTTGAGAGAAGCATGTGTAACTCAACAGAGAGAGAGAGAGAGAGAGAGAGAGAGAGAGAGAGAGAGAGAGAGAGAGAGAGAGAAACAGTTTATTAGGTGTGCTCTTGCCCTTTAAAGGAGTGCAAGTAGGGACTCTGGCAAAAATAGATATGAAAGCATAACCTAAAGGGAGAGACAAAAGTATGAGCTGTTTTTTTTCATCATGTAGTGATATATTGAGTCAATGATCACACCAAGGTCTTTCATTGCTGCACATGATGTAACACAAAGGCCGTCTATAGATAATATGTAACTAGAAAGCTTACTTTTAGCTGCCTAGTGGTCCTAGTAGAAGTATATCTTATCAGTTATTCTGATGTCACTCAGCATCCAGCGTCTAACTTCCTTTATACATTCATCAACTTTACTAAGTTGGTGTCTCTCATCTGGCTTTGCAGAATCATGTTTACAAATAATTGTATACAGATAATGATCAGTCAAACTAGACCTGAGTCTGAAGAGGGGCATTCCCTAAATTCAAGCACTGTCTAGTCTATCAATGAGAATAATATGGTCAATGGTATAAAAGCTGCACCAAGGTCAAGTAAAGAGACACAACCCTGATCAGAGGCCAGTAATAGGAAATTTACCACTTTAACCAGTGCTGCCTCTGTGCTGTGACAGGGCTATTTTGTGACTGATAATAATGACTGCTTTAATGAATTATTTTTATGTAGGTATTTATACTTTTCTTTGATTTTGGTGATAATTGGGACATTTGATATTGGTCTGTAATTGGACATCTAACATGGATTGAGGATTTTTAAATGAGGGGTTTGATAACTGCTAGTTCAAAGGATTTAGATCCATATCCCGGTGCTCAGGGAAGAACTGATTACTTGTAATAGAGTTTGATTGCATCATATAATATTGATTTTAAGAACATGGAAGTGGTAGCTCTGTGACTAAAGATTTGGACTATTGATTGGAAAGTGAGTTTGAATCCCAGAACCACCAATTTGCCACTGCTGGGCCCCTGAGAAAGGCCCTAAACCTTGCTCAGTTGTATGAGATAAAAAAAAAGTTGCTCTGGATAAGGGCAAATGCCAAATGCTGTAAATCTAAACATGTAGGTTAGGGATCACAGGTTAATGATTCTGATGAGGAAATTAAGTAAATAATTTTGGTCTCTTAAAGTGTATAAAGTATTCCAGTCACTGATCTGATGTGGTTATGTATCATCTACATGGTATGTGGTTTAAATTAATAGTCTAATATTTTCAGTTTCACAATATTTTGTCAGTGAAAAAATTTAGAGATAATTCATCACTACTAAATACTGATAGTGTTAACTGATGGTTAACTTTGTACAGTTTTAGATAAGAATCTAGTATTATTTGTGTTATGTTCTTGGGGGAGAGATCACTGATCTAGAGGACAAAAAGACCCTTTACATGTTTACTACCAATTTAGTTTGATCCTCTTTTTAACCCTGCAGAACCAAAAAAAATAAAAAACATTATTCTTAGGGCCCTGTGTCAAACTGAATATTAAACTGAATATTAAACCCTCCAACAATTTGTCTACAGAAACAATCAGGTTTTAGATTCAATATGCAAATTCATAAAGAAATTCCTGATAGATTTCATTGAAAAGTAAACTTCACATCTTCAAATTATCCTTCCCTGAAGCCCAGCAAAGTCTCTTTGGTCTCATTTCTATCCTGAACCCTAAATGTGGCAATTTTGGAAAATATAAACACGAAAAGAATCTCTTGTATATCAGCTAGTATATTTTTCAATGAAACCACTCCAGTGGCACTCGGTGAAGATTATCACATGTCCAGATGTAGCAGATGTTTATTTCCATTATTTCTGATTTAGGCAACAAGAACTCTGTCTTACATTGGTTCTCATCATCTGTCCCCTATGTTAGATTATCTTAGATTGCCTCAGGTAAGGGGTAGCTTTCTTCACCTCATAACTCTACACATGGTGTTTTCAGTCCAGGTGGTCTATAGCTATATTGATGTCAAGGTAACATTTGTCAATTAAGTCAATTAAATCGATCTACTACTCTGTAACAATAGAAGAGTACAATTCGTCCTGGTACATCTACCAACTATTGTAGCTGGTCTTTAATAACACTAGCTGGTACTGTTCATCTACAATGATTCCTAAATTCTGCTGATCACCTCAATTTTTTATATAATATATATTTTCGGTTTATGATTTAAACGATTTAAACAGTGAACAATATAGATACATTAATTTTCATTAGAACAGCCTTTATTCCTGTCACCTTATTTCAACCATCTTCATACAGCAGGTAAAAAAGGTTAATATGATTGTTCATCTATAAAAAAAAAACACATCTTACAACACCATCCCCACACCCTACATACCTTGTTCCTCTTTCCAGACACACACACACACACACACACACACACACACACACACACACACACACACACACACACACACACACACACACATCCCTATTAATTTACAACACTGCATCCTAATAAACCTTTGTGGTGTTTGGAATCCATTAGAGTCAATCTCCCTCTTTTCAAAACATCCTGGGACACAGTGGGAAGGGAAAAGAGGATACAGACTGGGATACAGCCTTTATCAGTGACTGCATGAAAGCAGTGTACTGGTCCATACAACTTCAAACAAACTTTTACAAAGAAGACACTCAGATGTCCTGCCAATTGTTAGTGGAGTGTGAGAAACAAGCTTTATCGGCTATGACACTAGAGATTTAAGACAAATAGCTGGCGGGGTGCCTGGGGAGTCAGGGAGGAAAGAGGTGTTAGATTACAGACCAAACTGGAGGTTGCATTAAAGAAAAAAATACACAGCACAGCACTTTCAACAATGCTGCTTCCTGACAGAGAACACCAACAAAGGTACTTCCTGCCTGCCCCTGCGCTCTCACTTCCTGTTTAAGACTATTGCCGACGTTCAGACATGTGCCTTACGTACTTCACCCTACAACTACCTCTCTACACAAACATACGTACACATGTAGGCTCACACACCATGTGTCCGACCCTCATTTAACCTTCCACCACCTGAAAACTGAAAAGACCCATGAGACCCAGACTTCCTTAAACAGACTTTCACATGAAAATGAAGTTCCCTGGCACTTACACGGTTATGCAGAACTCACGATTCTTTTGCTTTTTGTTGCTACACCTTCTATTTGAATTTCAAGGGCATTACTGCAGTGTTATAAATGGGCAATAATAAGAGGGACAAATGAATCAGCCATGTATTTGACAGCATTCTGTGTCTACCTTTCAGGGTTTTCATCATGTCTGTGCTTATAAGCATTGTACTTTTTGGAAAGTGCTCTGTTGCTTGTAAAGAGTAAAGGGAATATGAGAACACTTGGGCTTGTGGGTAATTATTGCAGAGGAGAATCAGAACATTTAAGAGACACAGAGAGAGAGAGAGAGAGAGAGAGAGAGAGAGAGAGAGAGAGAGAGAGAGAGAGAGTGTGTATTAGAGGGCCAGATGTGTGAGGAATGTTCTGGCCATTTGTGAGTTGGGTTTGGGAGGGGTTTAAAGAATAGCAGAATCACACCGCCTGCAAATCGTTAAAGAGCTGTCAAGCCTCCAGCGGTCTACTGTGCATTTTATACTATCATACTGATGGCCACCAGCTCTGCAGCCATAATACAATTTGGAACGAAATGCTATTTGTAAGGTTGCTTAATCCAAATCTAAACTACAGGCTTTTTCAACAGTGTTAGCTTGATATCTAGCTAACAAAGAAAGCAGAGCACTGACACTGAGCATGTTAAACTATGTTGCAGTTATGTATACATGTATTCTGAAAGTTCCATGAGGAAATAGTCAAGCAGAAGTTCAAAATTCCACAAACACAGCCATGGCCCAGAAGGTTTATTTCTATTGTTTGCACCTTACACCGGAAGTGCAAAGTACAGAGACAGTAAATTCATCTTCTCCAAACAAACATAGTGATAAACAAAACAAAGGAATCTATAAACCATATCTTATATGTAAGGAGCACAGTAGAACGGTTCCTTGGCTGTTCACCTCCCCCACTGCTGACCCCCCTCCACAAACCCATCAGTTATGTGATGCTGTGCTTAACAGCACTCCAGAATGCTCTATGTTTGTTCAGCTGTTTCAGGCCTGCCACAGAAGCCCTGGGAGGCCGGACAGAATTCATAAACCCTACTCATCACATGAAAGAAAGAAGAAAATGCAGGGAAAGGGAAGAACAAGACATATGGCAAAGAGAATGAGATGACAAAGGTTTAATGCAAAGGTGGATGAAACCACCCCCATGAAAAAAGAAATCAAATAAGATAGATTTGATAATAGATATACAGATTATACAGATATATATCTATACAGATTATAGATAATAATAGATATACAGTATTTCTTCTATTATACAAGGCTTTCTATTATTTATAGCTTTATAGCATGTATTTGTTAGTGTTTAAACATTAACAAATGCTGCCATTTTAACAAAACAGCATTTAAGGGCAAATTCTTGTAGTTTTTTTTTTTCAGAAAAACATTTAATATGAAATAAGGGAATCGTATCAGTTAGGAGTTGACAGCATTGCTACAAAGGTCACACATACATACAGTATAGTGTTGCAAGTCAAATCTGGTTATTTAAAAGAGCCATTTTTAAAATTGAAGTGTGGCACCACTGGCTGATGAAGGAGTAAGAACTGTGCACTGCTTTTTTCTAGCAAAGTTAACAGTTGCACATTTTGCACATGCCTTACAATGAGTCTGTTTCCACTGTGCAAGGCAGAATATGAGTCAATGTACCCATTGTGTGCTGGATATTATATTCTTCAAAACTCTGAACCTTTTCCTTAGTCACCCTGAAGACCTTTCTCCATCCTGTTGTTTTCTATCCTTTAAGCAAGGAGTGCATAAGTGTTTTGTCAGCAGCACTCTCTTTCCAAAACATTTCCTTCTGAAAATATGGTGGTTGATCCCAGATCAGAAAGAAAACAGAGGAATCAGTCAAGAATGTCATTCACAGCTTTAATGAACAGTTCTGAGACCAGCTTTTTCATGTCTAAAAATCAAACTAAATTCACAAGACAGTTTACACAGTTGTGCATTATTCTGACCCTTATATATTTACATAAGCACATTATGTGTCATTAAGGCAAAACCATGAAAATGAAAATAGAAAAACATGAAAAGGCGGGAAACGAATAGCCAAATTGTTTATTGGCCTTGATATGTGAAAGGCTGAAATTTCAGCCTCATAGTGTGGGGAAACTCGAACCCTTGGTCCAGCTGTCTGCACATTGCTGTCCCAGAGAGCCCAAGCATTCTGCTCTCTTGTTCATTCTATCCATCTATCCATCCATTCTCTCCATGCTCACTCATTAAGGCAGGTGATCGATTGAAAGACACACCCATACAAAACACAGCCCTGGCTGTTGACCGGTTTGCACAGGTCCTCATATTTCCCCCAAGTAACAGGGACCTAAATCATCCTGAATGCACAGTTGTGACAAGCTGCATCCATCAAACAACTCTCAGCATGGAATGAAATACTCAGGTTGATTTCTTCAGGAAGCAACACTGGAATTAGACAGTACAATAAACCTTAATAGCAACCATGCATGTAGCAAATAAGTCAATTTGAGGAGACAGAACATACTGTATATGTGAGAATGACACAGCTACTCAGAGTGACACATAATGGGTATATCAACAAAGGCAGTTGCATGTGATGTGCAGAATCAGATAACACACGAGCTTGCAAAAACTGCATGTGGTTTTGAGTTAGTTAAAAAATTGGTACAAACTAACTCATGTCTGATGTCACTAGTCACACAGATGTTATTACAGTCTCAAGACACAAATTGTATGGTTTACTCAAATGTCAGGAGTGAGCAAGCAAAATACTGTGTCATAGGATAGAACAAGGAGGAGGTTTAAATAAAAAGTAAGAAAGAAAGAAAGAAAGAAAGAAAGAAAGAAAGAAAGAAAGAAAGAAAGAAACATCTGAATGTACAGTTTACATTTAATTTAAATTTAATTTAAATTTAATCCTAGAGTTTTAAGAGATTAACCAAGTTGTTGGAAAATATGGAAACCTCACACTGAACTCCAGGCTGTGAGTGGTTGTGTTATCAGGCTGTTAACTGGATGCCCATATTACCCTCCCCTCTGTCACATGCTGTGAATTAGGGACCTTGAGAAGGACAATGAGGAATTGTCTCTGAAGGTTTATAATTGTCCTCAAAACCACCCCCACCAGCAAATCTCAACTGAGAGGCGAAGAGAATGTAAGAGAATAAAGACGTTGAGAGGCATGTTGACAGAAAAGCCTTATCTAATCTGCGTGTGTACATGACAGTACACTATATTTTCTTCATATTATCTTATTTGTAAAGTGTGATTAGTGTAATCAGTATGAATGACTACACTGTCAGCTCTCTTCTCTGTGCTCCTTTGTGCCGATGCCAAGCCAACTTTTAAAGAGTTTAGGGTTTGATGATGACAGTCTGGCTGTAAGAAGATGTGAATGTAATGTTGGAGAGCATGGTAGGACTGGAGGAAAGGAGAGGAAGGGGACCAAACACAGATGTTTTAGCTTTAGGATTTGGCTGGAATGGCTAATTATGTGCGACTCTTAATGATGCTGGCAGCAGCCCTATAAACTTGGTTCAGTGGAAGAGCTACTCATTAGCATGACCCATGAAAATACTGTGACTATTCCATGCTGCCACCTCTCATCATCATGTCATGTTCTGACATATTCATACAGTTCTTTGTCATTATATGTGTGCATATGTGTGTGATTTGCTGGGGGTTTGATATAACAATGGAGTGCATCACGGTGAGAGAGAGAGAGCAAGAGAGAGAGAGAGAGAGAGAGAGAGAGAGAGAGAGAGAGAGAGAGAAAGTATGATAAGATGATGCACATTTTCCATTCAAAGGGATGTTGGAAGCTAGAAGGCCAGGTTATAGTTAGGTAGAGAGACAGAAGGAAAAGTGGCTTAAGGGGAGGAGGGGTGAGCTTTATGAGCTCTGCACATCATGTAGTCTGACTATGATAAAGGTTTACCTCACCGGTGTCATCAACCTCCATGTAACGGCTATAGGACTGAGTAGGGAGATGATGGAAGCACTTGTATGGGAAATCAAGTGTTTTGTCACATAGTATCACAGTTTTACTACAAATATGGTCACTGTGTCAGCTCATTTAACGAACACAATTAAAACCAAAAAATATTTATGATTATCTTTACCACAGTAATACAATGATAGTATTATGGTTTAATTAATGCTAACAATAGAACCATATTAAAACCGTATTGTTTCATAATATACTATATACTAAATTCATATCACAAATACAGACCTCATACCTGTACACTATAGTGACATGTGTAGAAATAAAAATCATCAGATGAATGAAGAAATAGATTGTTTGGCACCCTGTATGGAGAGAAGATACTAGCATCTTCCTGTAATCATTATAAAATCAGTGTATCCCTCATCCTTAGACAGTGCATCACACTGTGTTCTTAATTTGTTTCTGATGACTGATATAATCTTTAGATAATAATACTACAGAGTCGTTGTCTCTCTCAAATCAGACTTGTAGTAGCTCAGTGTCAAGAACCATGAAGGGTCTTAAAGAAGACATGACTATAGTTTGACACGTTTGTAATGAAGTGCTCATTGATTCTATTTCACCTCCATAAACACTAGAGGTGGTGAGATTCACATTGATCAGTCAAGAAATGATGTGGGACACAGTATTTACATTAAATACAGTTACCACACAGCCATCTTCTTCTTTCTTTATCTCATGCTATACATATTGGAACACAAGTACACCCAACAGAGCTATATGCTTGTGACTGCAGACATAGTTACAGGCATTGATTTCTCCAAAATTGACAATGAATATCTAAATCCTGCTTCTATCCTGCTGTGGTGAGTGTATTTTTTTCCTCTACATTTCATTACCCTAGAGAATACTGAGGAAATCTGTAGTAATCACCAAAATTGAAGTTTTCCTTAATCTTTAGCTTCAATCATTGCAATGTTCAAATGAGTTAATTATTATTCTTTCTCAATGACATTCACATAGCCCCAAAGAATATGTTGCACTATGTGAGTAGTTAGAATTGAAGATAACTCACCTGCTCCAAAAATACTTTTTCAATTTCTGAGACATCTTTACATTCTTATCAACTCAGACAAAGGTGTGGCAGTCAGATACATTAATGATCAAGAAAGCTTAATGTCAGGCTTCTCTTTTTGCCTTGCACATAAGCTCCTCAGGTGAATTACCGAGTCATGACTGGAACTGTACAAAGGTTCAACAGTTACACTGTCTAGACAATGCTTACACCTAGGACAATACACCCAGAGGTGATGTCCCTAACACAAGTTTGGTAGGTTGCAGGTGAGCCTGAGCACTGATGACAATCAACTAATTGCTTATTCTGGTTCTCCAGTCAGAAGTGGACAATCCCATGAATGTCCTTTTCAGCTAGTCCATGACTTGCCGTTTCTTCTGCTAATGCTTTCAACGTTGCACAGAATTAAGTAAGGAGGCCACAGAGAATTTAGCATCAAGGCCACTGAGTTGACCAGCAGGGCCTTGGTTCCCATCAACTGACTAAACTCATTCCCTGTTAGACAGTGACATGAAAAAAAAATAAAAATAAAAAATCTGGGAGAACTGCATGCCTTCACCATAAGTCTGCCTTCCACAAATTGGAGGCAAGATAGATAGTTGAATTTGTGGCTTAATCTGGGGTTTTATTATTTAATTTTGTGAACAAATGGATAGCCCTTGCTGTGGTCGATGGACGTGATCTGCAGATTGTTTTGTTTTGTTGTACCCAGTGTGTGCCCAAAATATGTCCTTGCACAAAAGGGTGGCCATCTGTTTCTCAAACCAGTTGCTCATCTGTCAAAGTGGAAAAGCTAAGCAGAGAGCAGGTTGGCGATGTCATTACCAAGCTCATATGCAGGTCAGAAAATCCTGCCCCTACTGTGACATGCCAATATACAAGGAGTGTCTCCTCTTAATAAGATTATCTTACAGGCATGCTACATGTTTGCATTTCCTCCAAGTTTTACATGGTTAACATCAGTTCCCAGTAGCATGAGAGTGATGGTCCTCATTGAATACCTGGCCCATGAGTCTGGGAAGTGGGTCAGTTCCTTATGACATTTTGATATACATAATCTATGTCATTTGTACTACTCCTGCCAGTAGTGGTGGAGTATAAGAGAACACTTAGAGTACATAGCCATGGTTCCATGGACCACAAGATTCTTTGTCATTCAGAATAAGAGATGAGTTTGCAAGAATTTGGGGAAATGGGGAAGGGGAAATGGTATGATAGCTCTTTGACAACATTATTTATGGCAAACACTGCATCATATGTGCTTTTGTGGGTTTTGGGTTAGAAGGTCTTTGCATTTGTGTGCATGGAACCAGGTAAGTATGCATGTGATTATCACAAGCACTGGCCGTGAACTTCTACTTACATACACGAATAGATTTCAGTTTGAAGACGTAGAGAAGTACATTCTTTGAATATACATGGATATTAGAGGTAGTTATATTTGTAGCTTGCAAAGTCATATGCCATGATATTCAGTATTTGCAAAATGTATCAAATAAACACATTTTAGGATGACAAAGAAACAAAACATTTCTTAGGGTTAGAGGAGAGGTGGAGACTTGTGCGACAAAACATTTGATTTACTGTCAGTGTGGAATTTCACATATTATTCCTGTGTCTGCATGGTTCCTCTGGGTTTTCCAGTTTCCTCCCACTGGTTTCTTCAAATACTAAATTACCGTAGGTGTGAAGGAATGTCTGAACATGGTTATGGCCTTAGGTGAATTGGAATATAGATCTGTTGTGACTATGGCCAGTATTAAGCACATGAATAATTGAACGAGCAAAAAAATGAACAAACAAACGAATAGATGAAGGAATGTTTTATATGTCTGAAGGCTGAAACAATAGGGGAACCTTTTCAAAAAGTAAATAGCTTAGTCAGATGTTCCTGAGACACACAATCTGAGAGTCAGGCCATGATGCATATGCTGACCACATGTCCAAAAGCAAAAAAATGAAAGGGCCAGAAAAAGGTGTGATCTATCTGTAAAATCATTTTCATCATACTCCAACACAGAACATGTGTGTTTCTCTGAGTGAGGTTTACTTAACACTTCATTTTACTTTGGCTGCCTCTGAAAAGTTTCCAAAATCAGTCAATAATGAGCAACATCCCATAACACAATCTCCTAACAGACTAAAGGTGTTGTGAAGAGCTCAGCAACAGACTGAAAACATCTCATGCTTGTCTATCACAATAGGTTAGTTGTCCCAGATCCCTTGCAGAGGCTAAGGTAGCACAGACAATGGCAGTAATGGTAAGCAGACAATGTCTGACATTTTTACCAGGAGAAGTGGATAGTGTATCACCTTTACTGAAAAGAGAGACCCAGGAGAAGAAAAGGCTCACAAAGCCAGTAGTACTGAAAAAAGAGCAGAATAATGTAGGAGAAGTTATTAATAACATTATCTGATTTCACTAAAAAGAGAGTGCTATATTGAATACAGCATAGTGTCAACCTCAAGCTACCATCCCTCCTATCTCAAGACAGATGGGCTGAGAGAAAATACTGTTTTTACATGACAGAACCATAGGTTTAGATTACATGGTACACACATACTAACAGGTGTGGTACATAATACTGTACAGAGATTATGTGAGTTTGTACACACACACACACACACACACACACACACACACACACACACACACACACAAGCACACATACACACATAGACACAAACACACTCATTGCACAGAGAACTTCGGGAAATTACTGATGAGTCCCAAAATGCACATAAGACCACTGTGCTTGCAGCAGTATATATAGAAATTTCAGGTTTAGTGCAATCTAACAAGAGCACAGTTTAACACAGTTCTCTTGAAAAAAATATACATACATGTGAGCACATGAAAGCACTTCTATCTGTACACACATAAATAGTCATTTCCTCCTCCATTAACCACCCACACAGACCAAAATAGGCCTCCGTGTGTAGGAGTATTGCAGGTGGTTTTACAAGTTGAAGTGGAGCAGCAAAAATTCCCCCAGCCTTGACATGATTACTGTTCACTTTGCCCTACAACTGTGCCTTAGCTCTCTCTCTCTCTCTCTCTCTCTCTCTCTCTCTCTCTCTCTCTCTCTCTCTCTTTCTGTGTGTGTGCCACTAAATACATTGTTCAGCTGTACACAAAACCCAAAAATGAACAGTGAAATAATTATTACACAACCCCCCCATCTGACTAAGACATGATTAATAAGATAATGTGATGTGAAACTGTAGCAGACACTGTTCAAAACAAGTCTTCATCCCTCTGACAGTGTGTAAAAAGAAGAAGGGAAAGAAGAAGTGTGGAGGCAGTTTGTCTGGTAAAGGGAAGTGAGAGAAGTCCAGCACAACAGCTGCTACAGCTCCTGCAAAGCCGTTCCCTGACAAACCACTCTGTTTGTCTCTGGGTCAGCAAGAAGGCCAAAAGACACAACAGACACACACACACACACACACACACACACACACACACACACACACACATATGCTCTCTCTCTCTCTCTCTCTCTCTCTCTCCCTCTCTCTATCTCTATCTATCTCTCTCTCTTTCTATCTATCTCCCTCTCATAAAAATGCACACACATCGAAAGTTAAGTTAATAAGTAAATAGGCTACGCTTCATATCGGCTTTGGCATCAGTGCGCCCAGCCTTTCGGAGAATAATAAGCCAGAGTGACACAAATCAATATTATCTTTTCATTCACAGGGCAGAATAAAAGGGCCAAAGAGAGGCCACAAAAAGAGAGAAAAAAGATTGAGAGGAGAAAAGAGAGGCAAAGAAAGCCCCCTTCTGGTTCCCTCTAACCCATACACATCTCCCACTGCTTTGCCCAGTCTCTCACTCTCGCTTGGCAACTGAAGGCCTCACACAAAGAATTTCATCTTTCAGCCAAAGACAAGGCCAGGAGGAGGCCGAACCTCCACCAGACAATCCGTTACCCATGGACACCACTGTCCATTAAATAGATTCCACTGGTTGTGAAATTGGGGTGCATGATTTAATATGACTATATGAAGTACTACATATTAAAGCAATATATGTCTCCTCTTTAGCGACTAATTCTAATGCAGAGTTAGATGCTTTAAAGGGTCTATTGAACACATTCATTTCCTCAGCTCATTAGTAGTCACAAAATCCCCTTTGGCTGCTGCACTGCTTTCTACACATTCTCTGTTCCCCCCCACCACACACACACACACACACACACAAACAGCGCAAAGACAGATTTGATCTGGACTGTCTACAGACAATGGATGTAAGAAGAGCAGAACCATATTTACATGCATACTGTATTCTGCAATGTTTGCACTTTTCCCCACACTAGAAATTGCTCACTTCATGTACATAGCCTAATCTAGACTCAACTGAGATCATTTAGATTCACAGTCAACAGAATTGACTGGTTTAATTAATAAATGTCCTATACCGGAGAGTAAATACTGGTTTAATTTGCTGCTAGTTTCCAGGCATGTACAAAGACCAAGAGAAAAAGGCTGCCATAAAAGAACTGCATGTTCTTCTCCAGAGCTGGATTTTTACCTCATCAACTTTCTTTTATCTCTGTCTTAAGAAAGGCATTCATCTATAAACAGGACATATTGCTTTGCCCACATCAGAACTAAACATCCATATATTTCAGCTCTCTCTTTCTCCACCATCAGAACTGTGATGGGCCAAAGCCACAGGCGTGCAGGAGAACCTGATAGTCGTGGAAGTGGAGCTGCTCTCTCGTTCTGGGTTGGAATGCATTTTTGCAGTGCTGCACTTTTTCACCATATCAGGGGAATGATTGCTGCTCCCCTCTGGAACGATCAGCTACCATATTCATTTATATAACCCACCCACCCATCCACTCACCCACCCACCCACCCACACACACACACACACACACACACACACACACACACACACACACATCCATGCCTGCACATGCACATACTCCTTTACACACTCATTTACACACACCCAAAAATCAAACCATCTCAGCAGATTAAATGTTTTTTAAAAAGCGACCACACATTCACAGACCGTTTCAAGCCGACTGGCTTTCAGTTCCCCAAATCCTGTCGATCTAACATTCCAAGAAAACCACAATCATCTTCACTTCACTTCACTTCACATCTTCATCTTCACTGCTGTGACACCCAACCACACACACACACATTGACACACACAAACACACAAGTCACATACTTACAAATCAGCTCAACACAATGCAGCATTAATGTAGCATTGTTTACAGATTGTCACTGAGTAATTGAGCAATAGGCCATTTACAATAAAACTAGATTCTCTCAACTCCTCTTAACAGTCGAAAAGAAAAGCAACAGCATTGCTGTGTTTACATTTTGAAATATATTGAACACTCTTTTAAATATTTGTTATAAAATATAGGTAATTTATTCAGTCACTCAGTTATGTCCCACTGGGCCTGTCATACATATTACATTACAGAATAATTCAGAATAAGAGTCATTATTAATATGTATCAACTTATGTCTTAGTTTGTATTGAATTGTGGGAATCCCTAGCATTATCCACAGAGTATATAAGGAATTGCTGGGTGCTGAATTTTATTTCAGCTGTTCATAAAGAAATTAGAATGATGCAAGTGGTGAGATCAGATAGGTGGGTTAAAGGATTATAAACATGTTGTATATATAAGATATGCCAAGAAGGTGTGGTTATACCCATTCAAACGATAATGTTGCTGGATGCCATTAAATGATATGTGTGACTGCTTTCTCAGTCAGCTGTATAAGGCTTTTACAGATTTGCTCAGTCACCTGGGTCCTGGTTAGTTGGATCAAAGTTGGGATTTTTTTTTAATGAAAAGAGCAGACACCTGATCTATGAACAATAGTTCACTGCTTGCAGTAAATCCCAGAGGGCACCGTCATACTGCCCCCTGCTGGAGCCTTTCCATTTCATTTGTCATTCACATTTCCTTATGGTAAACTTTATTACAGCATAAATATGTAAAATCTCATTTACCTATTAGCCTTCTGCTTTATAAGCTATATAAGCAGCCTTATGAATATTTATCTACAATATTAAAAGTCTGTACTCACACTTTTCCAACAAACTGTAATAATAAAAATATTAATTTTTATGATTTTTTTTTTATTTTTATAAAATAACAATGAATATTTTAGCAAAACATAATGAAACATAATGTTTATGTTGCTTAACATTGTGTTAAATTTAGTTCTCAGATTTGTCCCTGTTTGTTTTTTCAGTCCATTTTTTCTTTCTGTACACCTTTACCTCCTTTTTCACTGCTGAGTGAGGAGGAAATCTGGTCTAACCAAACACCATACACGTGCACCACACCCTAACAAACTGCCATGTTCAGATTTCTTTTGCTGAATACATCGGGCAGATCTCTACACTGTGTTATAATTTCTCCAATTATATCTATTATCATAATGAAACCTGGAAAACACACAACAAGGTCAATCACAAACTATAATAAGGTGATTAGATGACATCAAATTTTCTTTAAGAGTACGGTTATCATACTGGTATCATAAATACATACCAAAGTCCACTAAAAGTTATACAATTTTCTTGATAAGTTCTTTTTGTTGATATTTTGGTCATCTTTGGCAATTTTAGGTTTCCTTGGCAATAAAGAGCTAATGTTGTTTAACTCTTTAGTTTTCATAAAAGCTATGGGTGGTAGTTAAGACAAAAAGAATTACCCTAACAAGCAACAAGGGTGGTCTTGGGTTGACAATTTTACATTGGAGTGTTTAAGTCATAAAACTAAGCTTTAATAGAATGGCAACAGTACAGACAAGATGTTGAAATGCCTATTATGTTCTTACACTATTATGGGTTCAGGTTTGAAGTAGAAAACTGCAATGGTTTTCAGAAAAGCTGTCTGTTATCTGAACAGGTACATGATGTATTTCTTTTAATCACCATCCTTATGAAAGATCTCACCTTGTCCACTCTTCTCATGTATTCTAAGTTTGGCCAGTTTACTAAACCTTTCTGTAGCTGGGGTACATAAAGCTCACATTGATTATACCACAAACTCTCTAGCCAACTCCATGTGGAGGCAGGCTTATTGTAAAGGTTTTATAGGTCCAATTAAGACTCATTACGTGGGGGTAAGGAGCGGGTTGTTACAGGAGAGTTGTTATTTTTCAACAGGAAATGGGGGAATTTGGAGTGCTTTAGTCTTTTCCCCCCTCTTAATATTGCATTCATGAAGAAACATTATTATTGGCAGGCCTGTTGGAAAAGGCAATCATTAAAATTAACAACGAGCAAACATTTTCCCTTATTTAAATTATTTGTTCATTAAAAGGTAAATTGTTCAAATAATGTTGTTCAAAAGGCAGATCTACACTGAGAAATTGTTTCTGTAAGAGCTTTATGGCTGGACAATAAAGCTGTTTGTTTTGGAGTTCAACAGCAAAAGAACACCATTGATTAAAGAAGTGACTTTAATTACTAGTAAAGAAGAGTGTTCACTAAAAATTCTCACTTCACCCCATAGTCAGGTGACAGTGATATAAAAATTATGTTAGACTTGGCCAAAGAGTTACAACAGCCAGAGTACAGAATGAGTAATATGATGATATGAATCATGCCCGAAAGGCCTGCACATGCTTTCAACAAGACTGAGGTGAAGTCTGAGAAACAGCCACAAATTCATTTACATTAAAAATAGCTTTACCACAGATGCACAGTCAGTGCAGAGAACGCTTGCATGCATGTCTGTGCAGGTGTTTGTATCTCTATCCCTTTGTGTTCACAGGTGTCTTTTGAACTGCAGGAGTCGTAAGACAAGCAGCTCAGGCAGGTTACATATTGACCATGCTAAAGGCACTCCTATTAAACAAGACAGCTCATAGTCTTATCTATCAGGAACACAGCCTCCATTACTGCCACTCGCATTTGACACCTGTTTCAGACATCCATAAAGTTTCCCATATACCCCTTGTTTATCCCAGGCGTCTGAAATTAGCAGCAGCCATAGCTGGAGGCCTTGACCTGAATGGGCAATTAAGGTGAACGGTTAAGCCCTTTTGATTAAGAAATTAGAAACAAACTCATTGAAGTTGCCTCTGCTTTGGGTGAGTTTTTGTGTTCATCCCGAGTCACACAGTCACACAGTCAAAATAAAAATTTTAATTGTCAACACTTCAATCAAATGTCGCTCATCAATTTTTCCCTGTGTTGCCTCCATAACAGTCTCCTACACTTTCTACACAGCAGGAATGTTTGAAACTTTAAAAATGATGAAAGGAGGGACTCGACTCCTTGTAATGAGGAGCAAGGGAATATTGTATGTCCAACATGGCTCTCCTTATCCAGACAGGAGATACTAGATAGCACAGATACAGTGTCTGTTGTGTAATAGGCATCTGGCCGCACACACACATACACACACACACAGGCAAACATATATACAAACTGTGCACCGTCCTCATTGTGGAACGCAAGCAGGTTAACAGGGGTCCAGATGGGCCTGAGAGCAGAGGGCGAGGGATTTAGGGTGAAGCATGCGGCTCAGGGAGAGACAAGAAAACCTGTACTGGTGTCGCATGAGAGCCGGGTGGTCTGATACGCAACCAAGGAATGCCTGGATCGCTGTGTGAACAGACGGACCAAATGTCAAGAAAACTGAGGAGCCAACATCAAACGTGATGGCCAGGCTGCCCTGTTGTGTTGGTGTGACTTGATATAGTATGAGACAGAGAGAGTATGTGCCGCACACAGCTCAAGCTGCTGCTCCTGGGTTGGATCACAGAGGCCGTGTCTCAGATCTGTTACAGAATCTCGTGGGAGTGCACTGGACACACGCACAGTGCAGCAGTCAAGGGCAATGCCGGTGTGCTTCTGGACTGTCTAGTGGTTGTCCTAATGTCACCATGACCTCTGACCTCTGAATTTTAAGAACCTAATGCTGTACTTGGGATTGTTTCAGACGTACATGAACAAACAAACTAATTATGAATAAACAAATTCTTATTCATATAATGATTACAGTGTGAAGGAGGAGATGATGTTGTCAGGCTGATGATGTTATGTTTTTGGCTTAGTCATGTGCATGTTCATGATGACATGCTCATGAAGCCCAAAGTAGGTTAAAGCTCTATAACTTGTCTGTCAACTCACTCTGGTTTCCAAGTTGGTGTTACTGGATTTACCAAACATTTATTGACATTTTGAAAGATAATGATAGACTGGAAGGAATGTTTCTGTGTGTGTGTGTGTGTGTGTGTGTGTGTGTGTGTGTGTGTGTGTGTGTGTGTGTGTGTGTGTGTGTGTGTGTGATTGAAGAATCTGAAGAATCTCAACTGAAAGCAAGCTGAAACTGCATAAATTGACTATGCCCTTGGGTAGTTCCCTTAAAGGAGTGTCCCTGTTACTTCACAATGCCTTTAAAACCTGCCCACTATCTGCTGATTGGTCTTTAGCCAATCAAATTGCAATGGGAAGAACCCTGCTAGGCAGGATCAGGCCCAAGGTATCATAGTTCAGCTAGGCGTGGAATCCTATTGTTATGGACTTGTGTATTCTACAAACACTGTGTATTCTTAATGCAGCTTGAGTTGTTCCTTGCTATTGTGCTGTTTCTTCCATGTTTCATTCTTCAAGGTCAGTGGTTCGAAAAATTTTAAATGAAGTCACCTATGACGAATGGACAGATCCAGGTGCAGGGTGTGCACATGATGAATCATAGATTTCTATAAATCCTTTCAGTTTTTGCCCATTGACTGACTGACAATTGGAGATGTGGGATATCTGTGTTTTAGATGGTGCTATACAGATAAAACATGGTCCAGTAATTCATAAATTCATATAAAATAAAGCAAAATAAAAAAAGTAATTAGAAACTACAGTATTTTTCTCTAGTGGCTTGTGATATTGTCTCACAAGCAGTTTGGCACACAAATGACCCGCAATTTTGTGGGAAATTGAGACGAATATTCAAGAAAACTGGAATTTGTGAACAAAGTAATACGTCTCTGATGCTTCTTAGGTTTTACTGATTTATTTTGGATGCTATGGTTGTTTAATTAATTATGAGCAGTGGTGGCTGGGTTACAAATAAGGAGGCTTGCTGATTAAGCCCCAAAAGGTTCAAGCTGCCACTATTGGGCCCTTGAGTATGGTCATTAACCCTCTGCTCCAGAGGTGCTGTACCATTTCTGACCCTGTGCTCTGACCCCAACTTCCTAAGAAACCATAAAGATATGTGAAGAGAAATATTTTGCTGTACTATAATGTATAGGTCACAAAGATTTCTTCTTCTACTTCTTCTTCTCCTTTGTCTTCTTCTTCTTCTCCCCCTGGCCATTAGTATTTTTATATATTTTGACTTTACCTAATGCCTACAATACAACAGATACATGAAAAATTTACACCTGGAGCTTTGCCTCTGGGACCCTTGAACTTTGGATGGCCTGCACCAATTTTTACATCTTACATTTCATATGCTTGCAGAGATAACCACAAAGGTTCACTAAGTTGAATTAAGTCATAAATCAATCAGGTAAAAGAAAACTGCAGTTGTTTAAGGGGCTGGCAGAAATAAGTGGGCCTGGCAGGAATCTGCTGTAATGTAATTCCATACAGATATGTCCTCATTGGCAGGTATAGTCCAGGTTTCAGACACCATTCTCATGCATATACACTGAGTCTCAGCCTAATCTTGGCATGCAAAGGCTGAAGTTACCACTCTTTTCCTAATAACCCTTAAAGGTTGAAAAGTGGGGGGCTGAAATGTTTTGCAGTGCAGACACAATGTAAAATGACTTCTTCATGAGAAGCAGTGCAACAGAGGTGAAAAAACTCCCCTGAGTGAAATGAGCCAACCAATTGAAGAACTCCAACTAAAAGTTCCAATCCAAAAACAACATGCCAAAGTTCCCCAGGAAAGTGTGTTTTTTACTATCTGACTCTTTTTATAGAAACTCAAATGGGCCTCTCGTTTAGACTTATGTGGCTCCATTGGACTTTTAAAGGTGAGCACTAAACATCTCCTTTGTAAGTTTGGAGCCCCTGGGACCTGGGGACAGAACCTGTGCTAACTGGACGATGCTGTGTAGCATCATATTGCCTGTCTGATAATGGGAATCGCTCAGAGCATATAGTGTTTGTTTTTATCATTCATATCATTTATAATAACATCGGAATGCTGATACCAGTAAAAAAAAAACTCAAGCAGGCCTAGTACAGTGATGCTGACATATGTGACTTAGTGTTGAGATCATAGCTGAGAGCTCTACTACAGATTCATAATCCACACTGAACATGTGAGCCATCACTCAGAATGTATTACTTTATCTTTTACTGCTCCGCCTCTCTCCAGGAAATCATGCTGTTTATGTAAAACCTCGAAAGGCCACTCTAACATGATTCAGTGGTTGAAAAAATAAAAGTAGTGAAAGTCTCACATATTTCATAATCAGACATAATATGCACACACACCTGCAATAACACAAGTCACACTGTATTGTATACCCCAGTGGAGCTCTCTTTCAGCGAACACCATAGCCAAAACTGACACTCAGAAACACACTCCTGGGGCTCTCAGCATCCCTCACTGCTTAACCAAAGCAGTGTAAATCTGGGTAGGTTCATGCACAACTCTGCACATCTGATAGAGTGATACACAGACTGTTCCGAAATATGCACAGACACCCTCATATACTCACACACAACCTAATAAACAGACCTGACTTCTGAGTTTCAAAGCTTTTAAACAATCTTGTCTCTGCAGGCTCAGTTACAAAAATGCTAACCTTAATGGTTAGTCACTGGTTTGGCAGAAAAACATGCACTTATTTATCTTAGGATACTTCTGAGGACCTTTTGCTGACATAAATATTAATGTAACTAACAAATGCTATACCTAAAACTAAATCAAACCATAACCATAACAAAACTTTAACTTGTGGGGACCAGCCAAATGATCCTAAGAATGTAAAAATTGGCAGATTCCAAAATTTGTGGAGACATTTGTGGCCCCAAAAGATATAAAAAATATCACTCACACACACACACACACACACACACACACACACACACAATAAAGCTCATGCCACTAGCTGTTGCTTCCTTTGAAGAGATGTCTGTCACTGAGATGTCTGTGTCTGTCACTGTCTGTCACTGTCACTGACAGAGTCTAATTGATGTGTATACTAGATAAGTAATGACTACATAGCATAGTTAATATGTGTGTTATATCAGAGGGATGCTATACCATTAAAAAAATCATGCCTCGGTATATTCCATAACAAAACATTGAATACATGTTTTCCTTTCAGCTTGGCTTTGATTTTTATATAGTCTACTATAAACATTTCTTTTAAAAAAAAAGTAATAATCCATGTAATGCACCAAAGTACTTCTTCAAACCGAGTAAACAAATTTAATAAGCCATGCACAAGCCTACAGTTGCAGTAAATGAAAGGCCATGTGGAGGCAAACTTTGCGGCTTGAATGGTCATTAAGATGAGAGCACTGGAGTGTGACAGGAGCTAGAGCTGAAAGGTGTAGAAGGCATTTGTGAAAACATAAACGTGCATGTCCACAGAGTCCAATAAGACGGGTGTGCAGACCAGAAATGGCCTTCAGGCTTCTTCAGAACCAACTATTACGTCAGACCGCACTGAGTGCTAGATTCTCACTTCAAAGGGCAGAATGTGAGAGGAAAACTTCAGCACTGAGACGAGTCTCTGTGCAGCCTTGCAGACCTTGTTAAAAACATAAATAGGCAAAAGCAGGCCAGAGACCTCAATGGTTGTCAAGTGCCTGGCACTTCGCCTCATTGTGCCAGTATGCTCGCCAAACCATGCAAGAGAGGCCTGTGAAATGAAACTAGAGGACAGACACACACATAAACATGTGCACACATTTAAAGAGGTACTGGTGATTGAGGGAGGGAATCTGAGAGGTCTGGCTCCCCACCTTCTCCTCCCCTGCCTGGGGTCTGGACCGCAGGACAAGCAGCAGCCATTAATTTTAATAACTGCACTTATTTTCTCTCCTGCCAGGAGCCATTACCATAATTCACGCTCTGCACAGTACCTGGCTGTAGTGCGGTTTGAAACCCTGGATGTGATTCTGAGAGGGAGAGCAAGTGGGAGAAACTGAGTGAGTAGGAGGAAAAAGGGCCTGAGATCTCTACCTGAGTGTTAAAGGTGCTGACAGCATTAGAACAGTCACTCATTGGAAACAGAAACAAACATATCACAAAAAAAGTGATTCCATGAAGCACTTATCTTTCTTTTAAAATGTAATAAAGAATCTCTAAACCGTAAAATCCTCCAAACACAGCAAGCCAATAGAAACCCTCATTCCTGCATTCCTGCTTGTACATATCCATTCTCTACATCTTCTCACACACACACACACACACACACAGCAAGCCGACATATGACATCTACCAGCAGTTTACCTTATCGACATGCACCAGGGAACATAACTGAAAACACCTGGAAAAAAAGCAGAAAAAAAGAGGTAGTGATTACTTTTATTTACGTCAAATAACAGCAGAGCGTACTGCTCAAACGTCCCTGTAAAAATGCAAAGCAGTGTGGGAAACCTCCACATCTCGTTATACAAAGTTGGCCAAAAGATAAGCTGCAACCGTTTACATAACGGCAACCTGCCATAAGGGTGTGAGGTCCAGCTGCCCACCGTTTAAAAACTGCCATAACACACAGACACACTTCCACGGGTCAATGTTTGTTTTGGCTTTTGAGAATGATATTGTTGAAGGGAAACTACTGTATAAGTGGATATAAACCTGTAAATACTGGAAATACCTGTTAGGGAGGATATAGCAAAAGACATACGGATAGCTGGGATCATAAATTTACAAATGTTTGCATGTGTATTTAAGGATGCAACTCATTTTGTTGGTCATAATCAAGAATGGAAGAATAACAACATGACAGTTTCAATAATTGATTATCTTAAATACTTAAGGAAAAGTATGAAGGGGGCAGGTTTTTTAAATAATCATAAACAGGACTAATTGTGGTTGTTAACCTGCTCATGTGTTAGTTTTACTTTTTACAGTGTGTTTTTGTACTCTGCATTGTAAGAGCATATACCAAGGCAGGGAATTGGGTAGGCAGGATTTCACTGAGGGATGTGATTGGTGCCTAGTGGTTAAGGTGTTGGATTACTGATCAGAAGGCCATGAGATTGAGTCCCAGGTCCATGAAGCTGTCACTGCTGGGCCCGTGAGAATTGCCTTTAACCTTAATTGCTCAGTTGTATAAAATGTAATTTACTCTGGATAAAGTTGTCTGCTAAACTCCAGAAATGTAAATGTAAGGCATTGTGCCTTGACACACCTTTTCACTTTGTCCTGCTTAAGATATGCCTTAAGAGGTGCATGGCATCATCTTTTGTTCTGTGAATTGTGAGCTTTTAAAGCCACCATAAAAGGCACCATTCTCTTCAGTCGCTGCACTTCAAATCTTCAAATCCGTTGTCCAAATACACAAAAATATTTGTTTGCCCTGTCACTACACATACAAGCATGTTTATCTTACTATAGTTATGAGGTGTTATATAGTTGTGAAGTTCCATTCACATTATTATTAATACAGTTAAATAGAGCTATGTAAATTCCCTATCCTTAGAATAACTTCAGAATCCAATATGAAACTTTTTGGCTTATATTTTCTTAAGAAAATTGTTCTGTTTTCCTTGTGGGAACGAACCAAATGTCCTCAGGTCAAAACTGTCAGATATTCAAATTCTTGTGAATATGTTTTGGCCCCACCATGAGATAAAAACACATAACCTTTTTTTCTCAAAGATTTTCTTCCTGGATTGGATGTTTCAGTAATTGCTGCATTACAAGTGAACAGCCTGTCTATATTTGGAGTGCTTGTATCTGATAGGTTGTCACATCAGCAACTTAATAGATTCCACAGGTGCATAGGCACACCCAAGGCAGGTGAGCTCATATGTGTTATGTCATTATTTTGTTAAGAGTAGAAAAAACAGGCAGTGAACATGGCAAAGAAAGAATTTCTAAGTAACAGCAGATGACCCAACTATCATTATTTACTGACAACTGTTTACAGACCTGAACTGGTGGAACCAGAAGAAACCAGACGGATTAAAACAATGGGGCAGATTTGAACGTTTGTTTATGAAAATATAAGAAAGCTATGTGAAAAATATGCATTTTTCACATATAGGCTGAATTTTCTCAATATTTACAGTTGCATTATGAAAGCTAGCATCACCCAATGCCTACACAGTCAAACTGTCGTTGTTATGCAACATTTTTTTTGAAGCAGCAGCAGACTATGAGGATGAGGTAATAAACAATGGGTAAGAAAAGCATTTCACTTCAATCTGCATAATGAATAATATCCCATAAAGTAGAGGCTGTAAAAGTGACTAATGTTCTGAAAGTCTGATATTGATAATTGATATATGAATGGCATTAGGCTGAAAAAAACAACAACAATATTTTAGCGTGTAGGTTGATGTGGTTTTGTGGTGGTGTGATAAGGACACCTGGTGGACAAAAGACAACATTACAGCTTAAAGCACTAATAACCTTTGTCTCATAAACATTTCTTAATCAACTAACTGGACTCTAAGGACTAAATGGAAATAAATAGTTAAATCTGTTTAAATAAATTGATAAACCGTTTATTAAATTATTATGAATATTTAAAATTCCTGCACCACCTAAGAGGAACTGAATTAGGCTTAGGAATATGGTTTATTGTTATGGTAATTTCAAAATGTGTTGATTGATATTTGTAGGTGTGGTGGTGTTTATTAATGCTTAATGAGGAATTTCTAATCACTCTCACTCACTCATCTTCTACCGCTTATCCGAACTACCTCGGGTCACGGGGAGCCTGTGCCTATCTCAGGCGTCATCGGGCATCAAGGCAGGATACACCCTGGACGGAGTGCCAACCCATCGCAGGGCACACGCACACACTCTCATTCACTCACGCAATCACACACTACGGACAATTTTCCAGAGATGCCAATCAACCTACCATGCATGTCTTTGGACCGGGGGAGGAAACCGGAGCACCCGGAGGAAACCCCCAAGGCACGGGGAGAACATGCAAACTCCACACACACAAGGTGGAGGCGGGAATCGAACCCCGACCCTGGAGGTGTGAGGCGAACGTGCTAACCACTAAGCCACCGTGCCCCCCGGAATTTCTAATCATAGCTGGTAAATATGTCATGTATGGTTATTGGTGATAAGTAGTCAAACTTGGGTTACCCAGTTGAATCCTGTATCGAGGACTGATCATCTACTAACTAGATGATGAAACACAAGCCAAGCTAGCGGAGCTTGTAGACGTAGAAGTTTACGTTTATGTTCATGCGTCTGTATTACTTGGCTAAACTGGTCAAGAAAATGCTTGAAATGGGATCATTGTGTTGCAACAGGTAGCCTTGCTGCCTGAAAGCTCCAGATCCACTGCATCCCTGACCAGAAATAAAGCAGTTACTAAATATGAAGGAATGAGTTCATGTTTTATATTTTCTAATTGCAAACCAACTTACATACAATATAGTATTAGTAGCAAAAATTTAGGAAATTGATCATTTCTTTCAGCAATTAAAGCTGGCAAAGATGGTTAACCAGTTTGACCAGTTGACTCTGTCTGTCTTTATGCAGCCAGTAACTGGTCAGACGAAGCATTCCACAGAGTGTATGAGAATGGTTTGTCAGGATAAAAAGTACTGTTAGTCTGTGATGATTTCCATACATATGGTTACTTCATGTGTTATTCCACATTTGCCTTAAACCTCTAGTGATGGGGTTTGTTTCCCACATCTGTACAGCATGTGCCTGGGGCGTTTCCTCTGGGTATACTGTTTCCTCCTTCAGTGTGTGTGTGTGTGTGTGTGTGTGTGTGTGTAATTGTGTAATTCTGCCTTGTGCCCCAGGTCCCCTGGAATAGGCTCCAGATTCCTAGTGGCCCTGTGTAGCATAAGCAGTTTCAAAAATGTGTGCTACAGTATATGGTGTGGTTGGTCAAGGTTCATTTAAGTGGGTATAGTTATATAGTACTGAGTTGATATGCTATTGGAAACCCAAGATTTGTAATCACTGTAATGTTTTCACTGATGTTGGGCCAGAAGAGCAGATTTGGTAGAATCCAAGCCATGTAATCTAATACAATTTCTTCACTGCTTTGTGTATTAAAAAAAAAATTACTTTAATGCAATACCACATGGAGTCCACGGGCAATAAATATTCAGCAACAAATAGTATGTTTATATAACATTGTCCTTAAATGCAATGGATGTTATTAAGGTTTAAGGACTAATGTACATTGTTAATAACTAATTAAGGACAGAGACACATTGCAACATTATACTACAGAGCCCCTTTACCAGATTTACAGTTAAGGGTAAAACTAAAAGTACATACTGTATAAATAAGAATGTTTTGAAATATGCCCTTATCCAAAGCAAATTACTTTATACAACTGAGCAGATGAAGGTCTTGTTCAAGGCCCAACAGTGACAGTTTGGTGGTCCTGGGCTTTGAACTCATAACCTTCTGCCCAGTAGGCCTTGGCTACCACTACGCTACCATTTCCTCAGTAACAATAATGTGGTTCTTTAATAACCTACAAACACAAGATCTCAATAAGCAATTTCAGTAGTGGTCATTTTTCCCAATAAAGTAAACAAAATATTTTAAACCATGAGGGAAAATAATAAGTACAAATTATAATTCACTACCATTTTACCATTTTAAGCAACAATAATTTGAAGTAAATGATATGTTTAGGAGTTTCAGCCTATTACATCATCTTGGAGAACCTTTGGTCCGCTCTTCTTTACAACATTGCTTAAGTTCATTTATGTTATGAACTGAGGGTGTTCATTTGTGTACAGCTCTCTTAAGATGCTACAGTATCACAGTAGGGTGAGGTCTGGACTTTCCAACACATTTGTCTTGTTCAGCCTTCGAGATTGTCTTTTAGAACCATTGTCCTGTTTCATGACCTAATTTCAGCCCAGTTTAAGCTGCTGCACAGATAGCCTTACATTTGAAGATTGTTCTGGTATAAAGTGATGTTCAGCATTGTCTCCCAAGATTTCCAGGTCATATGGTTGCAAAACAAGCTCAAATCATCATCCTTCCCCCAATGTGCTGGGTACGTTATTCTTCTCATAACTGTAAATCTGAGGTCAAATATGATCTACTTGTCTTGGTGCTATATTTGGTATTCTACTGGTGCAATAATGGCTTTAAAGTATGGCATCATATAATCTTCATCCACCAGGGGAAGCCCATGGGAGTCACTACTACAGCCTGTACTGTAAGTGATTCAGACTTAGCTTTTACATAAGTAGCATTTTGTCTCAGGTTTGCTCTGCCTTTGCTCCACTGACACACAGAGAAGTCCCACAAGAATCAGTGTTGGATAGAATGTCTGCTTTTCTCATCTCATCTTGGCCAGATACTCTGTAACGACCTTGGTTTATTACTTTGATGCTTATGATTCCCAAATAACAATCATAATACTATATAAACACACACACACACACACACACACACACACACACACACACACACACACACATTTATACACTGCATATACTGCGGTCTCTGAACTGCGGTCTTTGAGACTGCGGTTTCTGTGTGGATGTGGATGTATGTTTTGGATCACTGTCCTGTTGAAAGATCCAAGAATGACCCAGTTGTAACTTTGTGGCAGAACCTGCCAGATTTTTTATTTAAAATCTCCTGCTACTTCATGGTGTCACTTTATTTTTATACCCCTGTGAAATAAGACGCCAAAGATGACCATGTGTTCTCATTTTAATATGTTCTCCTGATTATCAAACGTTAGGACAATATTCACTCACACTTTCATTAGTCTACACTGCATGCCAGTTAACATCCTCCTTTTTTACATGGAAGCTGCTAAATGATACTTGACTCTTTTGTATTATCTTTAAAAAGATCTTGTATTCAGATTTTTTTTACTGTGAATAGTTTTTTCAATAAAAAGAAATGCATTATTTCTATTTAGTGAACGGATGGGATATTCTGGGTTTTTAACTTCACTGTTGATCTACTTTGATCTAAAAACATTTTAAAATTATATTTAAGATAACCAACCATTTTTTAACATGCATTTGTTAAGTTGTTAATGTTTATGTTGTTAATTAATGTACAAAAAATTGTTTTAGCCCATTTTTTGCTTAGTTTTTTTTTTTTCATGTTTGGACTTTTCATTCTAAAGCCTTGAAAAGCTGTTTTTATTATTATTACTATTATTATTATTAGTTTAAGGACTTTAGTGCACAATGCCTGGTCAATTTTGATTAATACAGGATATTTTAGAGAAGGAAAGAAAGAACATAGCAGCTGATCACATCTCATCTCTCTTAACACTCTTTTCAAGATTCACACAAAATTTTAAAACATTCCATATTTAAATCATAACTATCAGCAGTACAAGTGAATACAGTACAGTACTCCTTTGTGTCTTAATCCATGTGGTTAAAAATAAACACAATTCTTTTTACAGAATATATTTTTAGATTTGCCTCTTGTTAAAAAATCTGGAAGACACTATTCTCATGCATGTTCAAGCATTCTTTTTTTTGTTCAGTATAAAAACACTAGATTCAAGTTCAATGCATTACTTTAGGGCACAGTATACAACATACTATAAGCCTATAATAAGTTACTTAACTAGCATTAGATAAATATGAATAAATAAATAACACAAATTCAACAAGTACAATTTTTTTTTAGCCTAATAGTTATTTGCTTGTGCTATTACACACTTCATTTTAATATGCTAAAAAATATTGGGTTTGTTTTTAGCATTTGTTATTTTCTGGCCCATTTTTCTGTTTTTCAATATTTAATTTCCCTAACAATGTAAGCTTTCATGTACTTTTCTTGCTCCTTATTCCTCCCACTGTTGCTGAAGCAGACTGACAGTACAGGAATGGGCAAATGATACAAAGTCCACAATCTCTGTTTCCCCTGGAGTAATAGGATACAAGGGGATGCCAGAATGAGGCATATAAGAAATTGGACACTATTGCAGAAAATGCATTTCTCATCTGTGAGGCACCAATACCACAGACCTTATTGTAGCTGAGGTTTTCTTTTTTTACTGATCCACACCTGAATCTTAACATCTCTCTCCCAGATAATGGGTGAAAAAGGAGAAAGCTGAAAAACACCTTCAAGAGAAAAGAAAAGCAAATACATTTTTAAAGATCTAGAGGGGAAAATGACAACTCTCACTCAGTCCACTTTCACATAGCCATTGGCATTGGTGGCCACTTCTCTGGCTCCTCTTCCTCTTCCTCCTCCTCTTTCTCCGCTTCCACCTCCTACAACCTGGCCAGGCTCAGCCCACTCGTCAAAGCGCAGCCGCAATGTGTTGCGAATGACCAGACGCTCTACTATTAGCGATGCACAGAACCAAGGCAAGGCGTATTCAGCCGTTATCAAGCCCATGAAGTTGTACTTGAATTGTGAGTAGTCCCAAGGGCAGGCGTTAAACTGCCGCAGCAGCAACCCTGTTCCGAACTCCCACATGTATGTCCATAGGGTGTATATAAAGCAACGCAGCAAGACGTTGCAGCGATCCCGCAGGTGCAGGTACATGCGCTCAACTATCAGGATGCATGTTCCATAGATAAAAAGCGCCCACACGCTCGTCACACCAGGGAACTTCCAGTTGCAATTGACCACAAACTCCCATGCTGCTGTAAACATGACTTCGCAGAAGTAGCCATGGATGGCATACAGATACCACCGAGACAGCGGTGTCAGGGGCTCAGGGGTCATCGCTGTTGCCATGGTGACTGGGCCGTTTGATCCTTTCAGAACTCTGGGGGTTTTGCTGAAAGACAGAAAAAAGCAACAGGACATTACAGTAGGTTTATACATAAAATCTCAAATGTTTTAAAAAAGAGATGATGCATGTGCCAGTCAACATACATGAGGTAAAACATTCAATTGGTTACATAATCTATGTACAGTCATATAAATTATCTGCCTTTACTGTCCATCCACACACACACACACACACACATAAACACATACCTCATCCTATCATGGAGGACTGAGGACTGTATAGTGACTGCACTTCAAACCACCAAGTTGAATTACGCTTTGTCCGTGCTTTTATGAACAAAAGAAATATCAGGCCACTAAACTGAGCTCTTTTCTCCAAACAAGTGTTTCCTACAAATAACTACAACACTGAGCCTTTCTGAAGCTCAGTTCAGAAAAAAACAACCTCAAATCCACCCACCTACTCGCCCGATTCAGCCTGACCCAAGCCTACAGTGGAGGTGTGAGAGTTGTGCAACATTCAGGGCTGAGAACTGGAAACTTGCTGTTGATGTAAACTGAGAACTTAAACCAATATGCTCTGATATAATCTCTTTCCAACATAAAAGTAACTAGCTTTAAGAACTCCCAGGAATGGACCTAGTGCTTTTTTTAACTTCCTAAAAAAATGTAGGTGGTTTCTGGTTTGTATTATTTTATTTTTCACCTCCCATGTAGCTTCTCAGGTTCAAATTGCAATATGCAACCTCTCGATAAAGTAGTGGCAGAATGTAACCTATTAATATACTACAGTATATATATAACGTTCCCTGAAATGTAACTGTATACCATATCTGAATTATTTAAATTGAACAGTCTGGAAAGTATTTGGTATACTGTACATTTGGGGTCATGATACAATAACAATGAAAGAGATTATATTTCTCAGAGTGGACCTCACAAAACTGTCTAGATATGTAATAAAAGTTCAATTCATCAGCAAGACAAGTGCAATTCAGGACATATTGCTTCATATTTGCTTATGAAAATGTACGATTTACACACTATTCAATAGAGCAATATTTCAACTCTCAGCCTCAGAAGACTGACACAATTACTGATTTTTAATTGTCACTATGTTTGCATCCATCACTGTTGTGCGTGCAATTCCCAGCATCCATTACTCAAAAATAGACCATTCTATCATTGGGCATCTCGACCAAAGGAACACAATATCTGGACTACTAGCTATTAGTGGCATAGTACTAGATATTTCGCACTGGTTCCAGAACAATGTTCATTTGAATATAAGAGTTAAAGATGGACAACATGGAGTGTTGTGTAGTCAGCGTGTTAGATTCAGCTTCATTAAAGGATGTTTTCAGCAGAGAAATGTTTGTATACATGTTGATGTGTGTATCCAGAATTTGCCAGATGAGAAGCTACCTGAATATTTTTTCATAACCAAAGATTACAAAGATATCTGAATGATATAAAAAGATAGCAGTCTTTCCTATCCTATAAACGTAAGATTACTGTATAGGATTGCAAATAGAAATTGAGGAAACCTAGACTTATTATTCCACCCAAAAGCTGTGCAATATGCATTTTTGAGATGTGGTTTTCCAGCATGCAGACCAGAAGCTTTAGAGACTAAATTCACATTGGCATAAATGTTCATTTAAGCAGGATGACAATGTGTGAAATGTTGTAGGAGGCACACAATTTAGGATGAATTGAATAGGATAAAACTGTTTAACTATAATATAGTTTTAACTAATTTAACTAATTTAAATATATATTATCGATGCAAATGTTCATATATTTCTACCATGACGTAGACAAAAAAATAACAATATAAAAAAATAATAATGTTAATTAAGGTTAAAAGTAAAAAAAAAGGAATGTTAATGTCAATATTATGAACATTTTTCACAGTGAATAATTCACATGTATTGAGTATTATAATGCATTTTAAGAAATCTGTTTTGATAATTTAAGCAAATGTATGAATTAATGAAAAAAACACTGCTAAAATACTGTTCTTTTAATCCAAACCTCTGTTTTAAATCTCCTTTGTATTTTATGTTTTAAAGAAGAAAGAAAATGATACTAGGTATTAAGTTGGTGTTCAGATTGTATTAAGAAGCTCACAAATTTAAATTCACAAATTAAAAAAAAGTGTATTTGTAATAATGAAAATCTAGCACTGTAACATTTTTCGCACTACCTGACATACAGTATATCTGCATGTTTGTTTTTGTCACTTGTTTTCATATCCCATCCCCCAACTGTTGGCTTTTCAGTCAGCAATGATATTGATTGTTACCCAGTTAGGCTTTTATTGACACTCCCAGGAACTCAGGCAGAACAGAGTCAGATATGAGCTCTCTTTTATAAGCCATTGTATAAAAAAATTGGCATGAATCCTCTAGATAGAAAGATTTTATATATGAAATCTTCCTAAAATCCAAATAATGTGCATGTCAGTCATCATTGATAAGTTTTAAGGGTGGGATGACGTACTTCCTTTTCCCTGTCAATCAGAGCTAATCATGGCTACACTACACAATCATGGGCCTCCACCCTGAAAATTTCAAACATAAGACATTTGTAAGTGTGAATTCAACAAAAGATGGCGTTCTACAAAGTACAGTGCAAGCACATCTACAGAACCTGAAAAATCAAGCATTTCTTGCACAATGTACTAGCTATAGCTCTGGGTTAATGAGTCTATCATAAGAAGAAAAATGCACTGAACGGGAGTATGGTTCATTGAGGTTAGAAAAAAATAACACTATTGTCTGTAAAAGCATTGCTGTTCATTTCAAGCTTGTGAAAGACCTCCTGCATATTCCACAGCACTACTAGAACAACATCCTGTGCTCGGATAAAAAGTTTGCATTCAACTTATACAATGTCATGCTTCAAAAAGCAAAACACAACATCCCAAAAATAAAGAAAAGCTCCCCAACTGTGAAGCATGTTATTTGGATGTTTTCCTCCCACAGGGACTAGACGGCTTGCATTCATCCAGGGTTACATCATGCAACGTGCCTGATACTAAACCGTAGGGGTGAATAACTAAAGTGGCTGAAACTACAGTTCCAGTATTTCCTACATACATCTAATGATCTACAAGGCTTGTTTTCCATCAAGCCTGTTAACCTGACTGTTTGACTCCCAGGTTCTCTGATCACAGTAACCCAACTAATCTACTATTTAGAAAACCCTTCATTAGGTTAATCAGAAACAAGTCTATCATTATGTTCTAATAATACATGCAAACAAATAAAATAAAGACATTTATGCAAAAAAAAACTTTTTTTCTCTCAATCTTGGCAGCAGTCATTGATGGCTGATTATACTGGTACTAGCTCTTGATTGCGTAAACCAATCAGTGAAGAGTATTTATTTCATAATGTGATATTTGTGATAAAAACAGTGGGGAAACCGTTACACTTTATTTGACCCTGTTGCCGTGCTGTCTGTGGTGAGGAAACGGCTCGTGTATCCTTTTATAAATGCTGGCTTTTATGTTGTATGTAAACAAACCTGTCTGCTCAGAGTTTCTGACTCCAGGAATAGATACTTTCAACATGCTCATAATGAGTACATCAATACAATATGATACAATAGTTCGGTATAGATCGAGCAACATGATCTCTAGGAAAGCTAAGCAATACCAATTTACAAAATAACATGGGGTGGAAAGAAGGGATGAAATTTGTTTCATTATGTTACAGGGCATTTGATCTATCACAATTAACTCCTACATGCTTTATTCAAGATAACTGTGATTCCACAAATACAGTTCATACATATTTGGACTTTGATAAATTATTGTTACATGAGCAGTCTTCCATAAAATAATGAATTATTGCAATCTTCCGTTTTAATTTGAGGATATTTATCCAGATCAGGTAAACAGTGTGAACTTTTTTATATGTGGACTCTTTTACACCGTACAGCCCTCTAGTTTGTGTTAGATCATATCACACCACCTATAACACTGTGCCATGTTGTGCAGGAGCAGAACTGACATTTTGACAACTGTAAAGCTTTTACAAACTGAATTGATTAGGTTTTTGTCCACTATTAAAAAATACTTATCAAAGCATGGCATTTACTATGTGAAGAAATCACACAAGGTTTATAGAACTTTAGACAGACTGAGTTTTTAAACCACAGTGCTTATTAAATTGCCTCCTTATCCTTATTATATATATTAAGGAAATTAGAATTATGTTATTATGTGAAACATAGAAGTATGTTATGGCAGAAAAATCCCTTAAAGATTCAGTTACCAATTCCAGGTTTGGCAGGGACTAAGAAATAAAAGTATATAGTATCTATAATTTTTAATTAAATCTGATTCACTAGGAAATACAGTACATTGTATTTGAATCTAACAAAATGAAATTAGTGCCATGTCATCATCAGCAAATCTGCTTTATAATAGAAGGTTTCCAAATATCTTTAAAATGGCACGCTAAGGCCATCCTTAAAAATATTTTGGTTTGCGGTAACAGTAAAAAAAAAAAAAAAAGTCGGTCGGACTTAAAGCAAAAAATAAAAATAAAAAATTTGAGTCTGTCCTAAATTGACAGGGTCGGTCGGGTTACGGCAAACAAGAATATTTTTAAAGATGGCCTAAGGGCAAAATAATTGAATGTGATTTTGAATTGGTGGCAGATTTAATTTTCCTAATTTCACCAGGATTTAATGGATTGTTCTAAAATACTGTAACATCATTCATCATAAGCCATGTATAAGGACAAAATTTTATGTCTGTGAGAAGATTTCACATACACTGTACTGTATGCATAAAAACCTTTATTTTTGCATATTTAATTTCTACATTACTGCACAGTGAAATTCTTTCTTTGCATATACCAACTTTGGAGGGTGGTGTCAGAGTGCAGGGTCAGCCATGATACAGTGCCACTGGAGCATTGAGAGTTAAGGGCCATGCTCAAGGGCCCAACAGTGGCAGCTTGGCAGTACTAGGGCTTGAACCCTGATCTTCCAATCAACGACTCAGAGCCATAATCGCTTGAGCCACCACTGCCTCTACGAGTACCCTATCAGCTCTGTCTGTATTATGAAAACAAAGACATTTTGTTCTTGTATAATGACTGGAGGACTCAAGGTGTTATCAAAGATAAATGTTCCTGCTGACAGACAGATTTTCTCCACTAACCGTCATCCAGATCACTCTGTCCTTTGCCACAAGAGAGTTGCAGACAAGCCTTTAGAGAAGCGTTACCTGTTCTTTGACTCAGTGATAAAATGCTTTGAGTAAGCTTCCTGAATGCTGTGCTCAGTATCCTCCATGACAGGAACCCTTAGAAGTGCCCTGTTTACTACTTTCCGACGTTGGAAGAATTAACGAGCGTGCATTCTTATTCTCGCAATGTACAGAGGATGCTGATGAGGACGTTGGGTTTCTGCCATGATTTCACTCCACTCTGCACAAAATAAATGGCAGTAGATCAATAGCACAGGCAGCTCAGTTACTTCAGGGCAGCATATTGGCTCTTGAGTGCAAAGACCCTTCATTCCTCTTATCAGATATGATTTTCACTGATAGGACTCCAGAGCAGAGGGCCAGCATCTGATGCTCATATTTCACACTGAAGAGAAAGTATTGTCGTTTCACACATAAACACTAGCATGTTGTGTCTTGCATTGTTTTTGGGTGCTAAATTTAATTCAATTCAAATTTATTTGTATAGTGCTTTTTACAACTGACATTGTCTCAAAGCAGCTTTACAGAACATAAACACAGAAAAAAAAGGTTATTATAAGGAGTAATATAAAGATTAATAGAATACAAAATTTAAGATTAATATTAGATATATTTAAATGTGTATGTATTTATCCCAAATGAGCAAGTCTGAGGTGACTGACGTGACAGTGGCAAGGAAAAACTCCGTTAGATGTTAAGGAAGAAACCTTGAGAGGAACCAGACTCAATGGGGAACCTCATCCTCATATGGGTGACACTGGAGGGTGTGATTATAAATATACAGTCCGACAAATCTCCTCTATAGTATCTCGAATTGTACTGGATCACTTTACATTAGATTAAATTGTTCTTTAAATTAAATTGACCAGCTTGCTCTTAAGGTACAAATAATGGCACTAGTCATTCCATAAGTACATGTTACACAGGACTCAAAAATGAAATAAAATAACCTGCCAGTCCAATACTATATACTGTTATATATATTTGGCTTTCACAAGCTTTATGTTGCGATCTGTAAAAGTAACAAATTCTTCTACAATATTTCACATACAAAGCCAGGTCTTAAGATCATTATAACATAAAAGGATGTTGTACAAATGGAAGGAAGGGATCAACAGACATGAGAACGCTCCAACGGTCTTGAACACTCTCTATTTAAAAGTTCCAAAACAGCTATTAGTGTTTTTTTCTCTCTCTCGCTCTTTCTCTTTCGGCTAAAAGGGATTAACTATTACCTTTTATTTTGGACCATAAAGCTTTCATACAATAATATATGTTATAAACTATGCAATAGTTAAGCCTTCCCTCCATATTTTAGTTGAATTTGTTGTAGTGCTGCGGGTTCATACTTTTTAAATGCAGTGAAAGACTCAGAGGTCTAACAGCTGCTGCTTTTGTCTTCAGTTTCTTGGACTGAATCAAAGACCCTGAGAATGCCCTAAGCCCTCCAGACAGCATAATATTGGTCATAATGAGGGGATTAGGACCTTCCGATACTTAAAAAGGCAAGATTTAGCAACATGAATGTGGAAACTGGCAAGCTACATAATTAACAAAGCAGCATGACGTAGCAAGCTTTTGCTTGGGTTCATAAGAATTCATGCTGAGTCTGAGATCAGTTGCCTTTGTGCTATAATGAACTACTCCTACTGCAAGACTACTACAGCTCCAATCAAGATGGATTGGTTTCATTCAGGGAGGTACTTTAATTTAAGTGTTTACCGGCTAGATGTTTCATTTTAATCCAATAATTTTTACTTCAAAAAATAAAAATACAAAATTGGAAAGCACTACATTGGGGTCAAAAAATAAGTCTAAGTACACTAAAGAAAATGCTTCTATTTTGCATTTTTTTTTTTAAATATATGATTTATTTTAATACAAATAAATGACCTTAACAGTAGCTTCAACTTCATTGAGAGGTACAATATTTATATAAGCTTAGAGCTTCTTTTGCTTTAATGACAGCATTCACAAATGCTGTCATGGACTCTATACCTCTGTGTTAAACCTAATGATCCGTGTTAGATTAAAACCACCGGAGTGAATATGTGCTTCAATGGATGGGATTAACCTCAAGGAAAATTAGATTTTTTTGTGCAAAGGAGTTAACATGTTCAATATGAACAAGTTACTTATAGAGTGACCTACAAATCTTGCCTGATGAATATATTAAAAATTTCCTTATTTTTCCAAATTAAAAATTAAGTTTCTTAATGTGGTCTCAGACTTTCTTTAAATCCTTGTATTTCATCGATCTCTTAATACATATGTTTTATATAATTGATTTCCACTAACCGTGAACACTTTTGTTTTAATGTCCTTAGTACCAAACACTTATTCTGCCAAAATAGAGAGGGACTTCCCAGTGACCCTAATTCATCCTGTCAGCCCAGCCAGGCCAGCACCAGACTCCAGCAGCTCAGGGGAAAAGAGAATTGAACAGAGCTTGTATAGCTTTAGGTGCAGCTCTTTTGTTCTTTGTTAGAAGTAATTAAGCGATTATCAAATCGCTTAATTACATTACACAGCTTCTTCAGGTAAAAACCAATGCAGCTTTGACACTGTATATGCTCTTCTAATAGGAATCTCACCGCTGTCAGTCTAGTCACAGGATCCATGCAAGGTTTTTTTTTTTTTTGGACTTAGTTTAATTGAAGCATGGAAAATGGACCAGAAAGGATTCAAAGCAAGTATGATTAGCACAAGATTTTGATGTGGAGTGTTAAAACCGCCTGCAGTGCACAGGAACTCATTTCACTCAAGCCAAATCCTCATTTAATCAGTTGTGCTCTGAGGATCAGACTGACTGAGGATCAGACACTCTAGTGCTCTGGAGCACAAGGGCAAATTTTCTGCAGCTTTTTCATCTGAACCATGAGAAAAAGGTCATGCACAACTTAACCATCATATATTTGTATCACTATTATGCATTTTACAGCAGGTTTGTCTTATCAGGAATAATTGCAATTTAAACATGGAGCTAGTGTAACAGATTGAATGCTACTATCTCATAACCTAAACTTGTTATTATAATGCCAAGGTTTAGACCTTGGTAGTATTTTTTTATGAGGTCTAATGGTAATCACAATGATGAGGGGAAAACTTGACACTAAGATAAACAAACCAGAAAGGTTTGCACACCTGCTTTATTAGTTATTATTTTATTAAAACCTTTTTTTCCTAGAACACATGGACTTTTTGCTTATGTCTATTCAAAGAAAGCAGTCTTTGTTTTAATGTAGTCTAATAAATAATTTGAAAAAATTAATAAAATAGTTATAATATTACAAATTTTTATATACAGTAATTGTCGTACATGTGTGTAAATGGGAATCTGTTTTAATAACTAGAAAAAAAGTTATTATTCAGGCTTATTACCGGAAAGAATATGAAATCAGTTTACTCTAAGAGATGCAAGGGAGAACAAAAACAAGTATAGTGATATGTCTTTTGGTGTTCTTGTGTTTGATAAGGCTCAATATGTTTCAGTAAGCAGTCAAATATATTGCACAGGATCTCATATACTCCTATACATGCTCCATTAATGAAATCAATTCACTGTGTCATGGTTAAAAAAATATGAATACAAACTTTAGAAAAAGCTCTAAGGTATTGTGAATGTTTTTGGCTGAAAAAACATTTAGACATTTTTGGCTGAAATCAATAGGTAACTATTAGGTACCTATTTAGTCTTTTAAAAGAGTCAGAGCCGTTTATAGGTTAATTAAGATAACACAAATGAAAGAAAAACAAAGTTTAAAAAGTAAACATTTTGTGAAATCATAATCATGTTATTGCTGTAATCTGTATGCTTTAGTATTACACCACTTTTTTGCAATCTGGTTTATAATGTAGTCAAAATAAAAAGAACATAATGTGTAGTATACGTATGAAGCTGGGGTCTAAAGCAAATGCACTAAAAGTGTCAGTGGAGAAAATGATCCAAGCACATAAAGTTACATGATTTTAAGATGAGTTCCTCATGAAGGCAGGTTTAAAGTGGATGTAACCAGAGCACATGAGTTCAAATCTGGAAGCGTGACAAGCTGCAAAGCGAAGACGTGTTACTGTGTCTACGGTTTCATCTATTTCCCTCCACATCACCTGAACCTAAAGTGACATCAGTTTAAGATGAAACCGTCCCGCTGCTGAATAGTGTGTGAAAACAGTGCGAGAATGTACACGAGTGTGTGTCTGTCTGTGTGTGTGGTGTATGTATGTGTGGTGTGTGTGTGGTGTGTATACTGTGTGTGTATGGTGTGTGTACAGTATATGTGTGTGGTGTGTGTGTATAGTGTGTATGCGTGTGTGTGTATGTGTGTGTGTGTGTGTGTGTACCGGTACTTCTCCAAGCAACGACTGAGCGAATGACGCTGCTCATAAATGTACATGATACAGTTCAGCGTTAGTTCAGGCTGCATCAGCGACGCAGCTCGTGTGTTAAACACCTCAGGTTCTATTTAGAAAAAAGGTCTTATGCCTGAATGCAACGCTGCACACACACACACACACACACACACATATCAGGTGCGTGACGGACAGTTGCACAAAATGAATATAAATTCACCAGATGCTCGGATGCGCTCTCAGGATCTTCAGCAGAGTTACGCGATTTAAACATCTACAATAATAATAATAATAATAATAATAATAATAATAATAATAATAAGCTATAAATAGGCCAGCAAGTGAACCAAAGGCATCTTAATGAGTAACAAGTCCAAGCTTCAGTGAAAAGTCTTACCGTGTTTTATTGTGGCACTGCAGTGAGTGTGGGATCGACCCTGTGACAGTTCATTGTAATCATGCAGAGGACAAAAGGCGAAACAGGAACATGGTCGCATCAGTTCCCTCTCGTCGTGTGTTTGCCCCGGCTAACCTCCCTCTCCCTCTCCCTCTCTCCTCCCTTATACTCTCCAATGATAACTGACACATTTTCCTTCACTGCAGCAGGAACAGCACATGCTCAGAGCCGCGCTCCGGTGTCCGGCACTACTGCACTGTGCTCAGTGTTAACTGCTTCACTGCTGGCGCGCTGCTCTCCAACACACTGCACTGACAGTGCGCACGCGCGAGCGCGCGCACACACACTCACACGCATACGCACCATACACACACATTCAAACACTCTCACATACACACACTCACGCTCAAGGTTAAAGGTCATTTCCCCCAGTTTGTCTAGAAAGGCATTCACATTTTTTTTCATCAATCTTGCTCATAAAAGCAATTTTATGCTTATAAATAAATAAATAAATACATTTACTCAATGTTGCATAGTCCTGTCATGTATATAGGAATAAGGAATAAATGTTCCTAAGGGTTACTTAGCATAGCCAAATTTTCTAGGTAGACCATTTCTATCCGCTTCTGTACCAGCCTTGTGCAATGCCATAAAAGAACATTTCAATCCACAATTCTTCACTCATTTGTTCTTGTCTATCAGAAAGATTATTCAGAATCACACATTATCTTTTACTTCCATTAACCTCTTCATCCAGTCCAGTATACACCTTCACACACTCATTCATACCAATTTACGGTCACCAGACCACCTACCGGAATGTGTTTGAGAGGTGGGAGGAAAACAGAGAACCCAGAGGAAACTCACCTTGAAGCTATGAAACTTTCATTGATGACTAGAATCATGTTATTTTATATTTAGCACATTCTGGCTAACCACACTAAAGAACCACTGCTGGAAACATACGACACTTGCATACTATATTCCCTGCCATTGCAACAGCTCTTTATAGAACATTTTTTCATCAATACTATTTGACTTAGAACACTTTCCACACAAATCCATCAATTAAACCATTTTTCTGAGTGTGTGAGAGATGGGGACATTATAACATTGTATTAAAAAAGGCACACGTGTGAAATTCTTTCAAGAAAGCAAAAAGTTCTTGTGAAGGTTCTGCATAAAGCTTGGACAGTTTCCCCTGAAAGTACCAACTGAAGACCACCGTGATGTAGATTTGACGTTTTGCCAAAGACTGCAGTGTGACGCCAGACGCTGTCCACCTCATGCAGTGGTGATGCTTTTAAGATATTAGTGTTGACCTTAAATCTAGTTTTCACTGTAATCTCACAATGTAGGTGGCTGAAGTAAATGATTTCATGATTTTGATTTGATCCATTTATTATAAACAATAAGCTGGAATGTCTTCCATATGACTGTCATTGTGCAGCAAGTGCCTCTTGCGTCATGTGAGTGGAAGGAGACATGAATGAAAACCTACAAGTGAACATAAAGAAAACCGTGAGGCTTTTGGTTCACATGTGATGAAGGTGAAGGGAGGATTTCTACAGACACATGCTCTCTCGAGGTATCAATATTTAATGAACCAACTGTGGTGTAAACTGCAATGGATCACATATCACCAGGTGAAAAGCTGCCTGGTCTGGAATGCTGTTCTTGGCAGGATATGTGTGAGGATGGGGGAAACAAAAAACAAAAAAAAAAAAACATGAATCTGCACAATATGTACAACACATATGGTATCATTCATAAGAAGGTGCACTGTATTCATGGAGCAGTATCATTTTAGACATCCAAGAGAGGTTCCTTACAAAAAGAATATGCTGTACATGGCAAATTCCTTATAACAAGCCTTGATAAACGATGGAGGCGCAAAATGCACCACTGTACAATAATGCCTCCATACTGTTTTCATTTACATATTCACAAAAGAGAAAAGTTTTTTTTTTAATTACACCATAGAAGCATAGATGCAATACTTGTGAAAAAGTTAGAAAAAAGAACACATTCAGTCATCTTAATCAATAAGTTAATTGCCTGTGGCGTCAGGGCAGGGTGGACTGAAGAAACCGAATAATACAAGCACAGAAACAAAGACCAGCAGAAAGAAAAGGGCAGTTTGAAAGAAATGCCCATCTCTTCATGTTTTCTAACTAGCTGACAAAGAAAATAACGCAACAGGCCAATAAGACAGTCCATGTTTTTCTCCTTTCAGACTTGAGAGCAAGCTGTATCAAGAAACAATTCATCATTTAACTAAAAACAAAACGATTACATTTGGTTAAAAAAACAAACAAACAAAAAAAAACACAACAAGACTTGAAATAATAATAATAATAATAATAATAATAATAAACAGAATTAGCAATATATGGTAAATATTGAATGCAGTCCTATACAGTCAGGTCAGAGCCTGTTCTGGCCCATAAACCTGAACAAAAACACTGGCTCTAATATAGCGCAATGTCGACCACAAGTCCTCTTCAAGATCCTTCCACCACTGAGAACTGGAAAAACACTTCTCTGTTTACCTACAGATCAACAGCAAGGGAGAAGAAATCATTTTTAAATGATTAATCTTGTAGCAGATCTAAGACATGTTCTTAAGTCCAAAAATAACAATAAATAAAAGCTTAAGAGACCTGTTGTCTGTGGTGAAGGGCAGAGGTCGCAGAAGGGGTCAGTCAAGTTCATGTACTTCATTGTCCTGCATGGCAGAGGGGGGGCGTCCCTGCTCGGGCATTCGCTTGGACATAATGTCCCACTGTGGACCCAATACTTTAGACTTGGACCCTGTGGGAGGTGAAACAGAGGTGAAATTGAGCAACTGATTAATTCTCATACAACAGACCACGAAGCACTCGACGCTCATCATGGGATAGCTGAAAATAATCAAACTATATTGACAGGCCTTGTTCATCTCCATATATAAGTGGATCCATATCTGACCATTACAAAGACATTATATGCATCATCACTTCCTGTGTTGCTCTTCCATATCACTTGTAGTGTTTTCAGTTTTTTCCAAACTGATAGTGATCTTGTAAAATATATTTTTAAAAAAATAACAAAACCAAAGTGATAAACGAGAAGGAAAGAATTAAGAGAAACAGTGCCGCTCAGAGTGTAATGGTGACAAATTCATCATGGAATTATAGAACCACTCCAGACCCCTGGATAGAGAAATACACGACAGAGTGAACACGAGGATCTGTTACAGAAGCGCTGCAGATTTGTGTATGATGAGGTTGTAAATAGTAGTTACGTTTGTCATCATTCATGTTTCTTTCAATGGCTCTGATAGTGCTGTTGGTTGGTGTTTGCCTTTTTTTTTACATCTGATCCTGCTGAAGATCTATGTGAGTCACTGCTGATCTGTTACCATGACAACACTGTCAGCCATTCAGAGTGGAGAATGGGGAGAGAGAGAGAGAGAGAGAGAGAGTGAGAGACAGACAGACAGACGGTTGACAGTGTTGTTAAGGCTAGACACATGGCCAAGGGAGAGAACAGTGGAAAAACTGAAAGGAGAACAGACTCTAGAAATGTTAATCCCAATTACACAATACAAAAGCTTAACCTGAGTGGAAGAAAGCTTTTGTGGTTATGAAAAGTAGGTTAAAAGGTAAAGGAGATGTGCACGTTAATGAGCAATGCATACACACAAAACCATTTGACAACTGACACCCGTCTTTCTCACCATCTAGGCCATTGTGCTGCTCGTAGGTGCGTTTGCCAAGGATGGTCGGTGAGCCGTTGTTCAGGATGGGTGAGGACTTAATGGGAGTCAAGCTACCCATGGATATAGAGGCTCCTCGTGGGGGCTCAGCTTTAGGTGGGCATGGGTGGGCCTCTATAAAAAGGAAACAGAAAAATAGAAGTGATATTAATTAAAACAGAATTAAATATTCACTTAAAATCTAATGAAAACAGATCTGTCTTTTCAAGCTGAAACCCTTTCAGGCCTCTCCAAGAGTCCACACACTGTACTTTCCAGAGAAATGCTTTAAGATCATTCTAAATTATAATGGCGTCAAACACATGGCATGTGAACCAGAAGAAGCCTGCTAAAGGGTGTAATCTGAGCCACTAAATGAATTTAGATTCCATTTTGTACGTATGAATCGTGGTGTGGTGGACTGTAAATTTAAAGATTTAAAAAGTAACTACTTTGTTGTTCCACTAGAGGGCAAAATACAAGGACACAATCTCAGCTATTCTGAAAAAAAGCTCACTGAAGTTCCATATGTTTGAATTGAGAAATACAAATCAGCTTTCATACATCCAACATTACTCGATTGCAGCATTTTCAGCCCTGAATAAAACTGAACACCGAGCTCACACCTGAGCTGAAAATCAAACCCACAATGCTGGTGTTTTGCAACAGTCACATTAATGCTGCACTATTTGTATTAGTATAAACAATTAAATCACAAGCACATTGAGAAGCCAGATGCAAGATTATTTCTTAAAACTGACTATCAACATATTCCTTTTTTTGTCCTCAGTGTAGGTAGACAAAATGTGATAAATGATAAATATAAGCTATTTTGGGCTTTAACAACTCAACAGAGCACACCGGATGTGTGCATGTGGCCGATCACCCAAAATGCCACCTCTTGCACTAGATTTTCCATAATCATCATCCACTGTGTCCTGGAACTTGTAAATATGAAATGAAAGAGAAGGGAATGGGAGAGACAGGGAAGTGGTGAGAAAAAAAGGAGGGGGAAAAAAAAAAAAAAAAAACAGAATAAACTGCAGAGGTTATATCGACCCACCAAGATATCGAACCACAGACTCCAGAGGTTTCCGGACAGCATTCCTCAAAGCTGTGGGGTTTTTGGTCATATCTGGCATCCGCACTGCACCTAAGCACACAATAAATATAGTATAAAACTTGCCTGCAGTTAAACATAACAGAGCAAATATGAGAGAAACAAACAACGCATGTTAATAGACATATCATACAAACTATTACGAGTTTATAAACTCTATAAACACTGTCTAAAATCACATGTCTTAAATCTTGTGAGGTAGCATACAATTTCTGAATCTGGCACTAGTTGTGTGTGTATATAAATATATAGACTAGTAATGAGGTCACTTACATTCCGCTTTGATGGCTGCTGTGTTGACAGGTGTGTAGGGGTGACGGGCAAGAAAGCGGGACTTGAGCAGATCCTGGCAGATTCGCCTTGCTGTCCGTGTCAGCTGAGTGGTCTGCAGGTAGAACGCTTGTCTGGTCTTCACTGCAAACTTTGGACTTCCGCCATGTCTCACTGGTGCACCATGAGGACTCTACCAACCAGAAAGATATTTGAGTGAGTGCTTCATCATGTGCAACAACAAACCTCACCACAGGGAGCTTAGAGCACAAATTAACCCAGTTATCCATCTATACAGTTATGCTGATGCAGGGACATGTAAACAATTGAGTATACAGTGTGAAAACAGTAAGACAAACAGAGGATTTAGGACAGAATATATGTTTACGGTAACTCATTACCTTTATAGTATCTTAAACAGATAGTTATTGAGATGATGTCAGCAAAGTGAATGTAGAACTGCTGTTCAGGTTTCATGGGGATGTTTTGAGGCAACAGAATAGAAATTTATTTCCAGGCATTAAGTTACATTCTATATGTACTATTCTATGGCATTTTGTTTTATAGTGAGCGGTGTGTTCATCATGTGCAGAACAAAGCATTAAATGTTGAACACTTCATGCATTTAACTTTGCTTACATGAGAGGAGGAGGGAGGGGCTTCCAGGGGCTTACTATGTTGATGGTGACTGAGGTCATGTTAGATATAAAAGGTCACACTGACAAACAGAAAGAGTAGATGGTGTATAGTGTAATTGCATATTATAAAGAATATCATGTTTCCCTTTTAGAGAAAAAAATGAAACAATGCAGAGTCTCATTTCCCTGGTACTGAGTAGAGAAAGAGTATGTCTTGATAATTTTGTATAATTTCCAAGTATGATGGATAAGTTTACTTATACGCACAGGCACGCACACATGCACACTTTCTCTATAAATGACAGTGTGTGCAGGCCATCACATTAAAAAGCTGTTGGCTGTTGTCTCCTGCTGGCTGGCTACTGTTTTAATGATGTCCGGAATTTAGTTTAGTTAGTTATAAACTGTGAATTTAAATGTAGATATGTAGAGGAAAGACATGTAAAAAGAAACAGCGTAACTATTATTCATTCACAATTCAAGCTGCATGTCCTGAGTAAACCGTACATTACATTTGTTACTCTTAAATGAAATACCTTTGTATAGTGACTTAGTAATCTATTCTTAAAAAAACTTTTGTCGTCCTGATTTGATTGATTGTAAAAGAGTTCTGTGCTGCTGAAATTCATGCACACCATGCTGCTGCGATTGGGTCCAGGCCGTTCTCCATCCAGTCTCGTGGGCATCTTCAGGCCACCGTACTTCTTCCAGTAGGTCCAGCAGGAAGCACACAGTCTGCACTGCATGTTGGTAGGTCCCCATGAGTACCACTGATATGAGCTGGTGGCTACACACAGACAGACAGACAGACACACACTGAGATAGTGAAAGGTGGGCAAAGTTTTTTTCACATTAAACCTTTGCACGCAATTTCCCAGGATTTAGCAAATGCAAGGTTTGTGAGAGTAAAAGTAAGAGACTCACTGTAGCAGCTCTCGCATGCTCGGCCCAGTCCTGCTGGCTGACTAACTGCCCCGGGTATTGCCCCAGCCCCATTCACCAGCCCTGGCTTCAAGCTGTTCACGCTCAGCTGGTTTGGATTGGGCTTGTTACTGCACATGCAAATCACACAGTCGCACACGGATTAGCTTTTTCATAATCAAATAGAAACATCACTGAAGGCTTAGAGGTAAATGTTTGTATATCCAGGAAGGGATGCCCTCTGACCCACTGGATAAGGTACTCACTAGTTAGGGATATAGACCTGCTTCAGCTTGCTCTCTGCTTCCGCTGCTTTTAACCGTTTCTGTACGAAGCACGATACATAGAAAATAACTTGAGATTAATCCCACACACCCCCAGGTATACAAAAGGTATTGTGTCAACCAACCATACCTGCTGAACGTATCTGTCTGTGGTTTTCCACATGTAGTAATACTCAATTATGCTAGTCAGCGATTTCCAGGGAAGCTGAAAGAGAAAATTTATTAATAAATTAAACTTCAATAGGAATCTTGTCTTCTCATCTACCATATCTTTAAGAAAACTTAATGCAAGTTTGGAATGTTACTTCAACATTTAAAAAAAATGGTCAAAATGTGTTCAAATATCTATGGTCAATTATTTGAAACAATATTTACAAATGGCAATATTCCTATGTTTTTCCCCCTAAACACAAAAGATGTTTTCATGCAGCAAACTGACAACAAATTCACTCATGTACATTTAATGTCTTAAATCTGAATTCTTCTGAAAAAGCAAAAGCTGTGGACTGTTTTATGTCCCTAGATGTTGCCCTCTGCATGTTCAAATAAATTAACAAGAAAATGTTCTATTTTTTTAAAGAAGTTTTAAAGAAGTTTGTTTTGTGGATAAAAAGGGTAAATTAGAGCAAAGATTTCAATTCTTTAAACCCAGAAACTAAAGTGGGACACAAACTATACTAGTCATTTGTATCTGAACCATTTTAATGCAGGAACACAAACAGAAAAAGCACTAATCCACTTCTGGTCATTGTCTACTTATATAATATGGTTTTAGTTCTGTAAAAGTGGGTGTGCTTTCTCATATGTGGCTCCTCCTTGTCGGTGAGCTTGGTCCCTAAACTAGTCATACATACACTAAATCACCAGCAGGTGGCAGAATTAGAAGACATTCTCTACGGCAAAAGGCAATGTGTGGAGAGACCAGCGAGCTGGTGCTGTGTTTTGTCCATAGTCCCTTTCTCCCTCACTTATACTTTTTCAAGAATAATAATTCTGTTTCTTATGCTTTATATCTGTAAACTCACAAAATCCTGCTGGATATCGGTAAAGTCTTTGCCATATTTCTCCAGTGCCTCCTCAAACAAGTTGGCCTCCGAGGCACTCCATTCTTCCATCTCGTCTCGACAAAGTACTGGGCCACCCTGAGGCACCAAAGCAGCGATAGCTCGTGTCATGTCATAGCCGTTGTTATGCAGTGTGTCCATAGCATGGAACTGAGGAGCGAAAGAAGAGGTGAATAAAGTCAGGACACCTAAAACATAGTGAGTGCTAATCACGAACATCTGCACTCAAGTTTCACAACTCTCCTAGAAAAGCATCATTTTTCACAGATGGATAAAATCACACATGAGCTGCACAAATATTTTTAGATCAGTACATTCAAAAAGGCCAGATATAGCTCAGAAGAAACCTTTCAGAACAGTTACACGCCACTTGTAAGGAATCCTACTACTTGGTAATTACAGCTTATTCAATATACTGATCTACAGCCCAACAAATATTGCTAGCGATCAATTAATTCTGGAAATTTTCAGAAGATGTGTGTGATTAGAAGCTGAACACAGAGGAAAATACGCAGGACACCAACAGGAGTTGGCAGAAGGGCCAAAGGATTATTTGGGATTATTATCCAAAGGATTATTTTTATTAAATATTCATATTTTACATGTGGGATAGCCAAGACTCTACAGTTTTGTATTCATGGCATAAACAAAGACATAAAAACAGAACAAATTCTTTGGCAAGGCTCAACATAGAATATAAAACCTATTGTCACTCACAAAGAGTAAATGTTTTGAGAGCTGCAAGCAGAGAAGATAAATGCTTTTATGGTTGAAGAAGAAAGAAGAACTACTACTTATGTTGTAATTATATTCAAGTTGTCCAGTCTGCGTTAATGATGAAAGTATATGCATCCTCAGTAAACAGCTCTTTCTAATATTTATTGTTCTTTATTGTGAGGTTGCTTTTTCTGAAATCTGGCTGGGTTTAGCTCATATAATATCAGCTGCATCTCCCTGGTAATGTCTCGACAATGCCGCCCTGTTAATGTCTTAATGGTGCCCTGTTAATGGTTTATGATTCATGATGGTTTATGATTCAAATGATTCATTTTTCAAGAAGTGCTATTTTTAACTTTATGGAAAAAGAATTAATAATGCTTTAAACAACATGCAGGGCCCAGATGTCTCTTGAAGAAAGCAAATGATGACGACCAAAAAAAAAATATCACTGTTTCCTTTTCACACAGATAATGTAATGATTCATAATGAAATTGCAGGAAACTACTTGTCAAAGTCTATTTAGACAATAATGCCAATTCAGACAATAATAACGTCATTCCAGCAGTGTGTTTCTGAAGTTCAGAGGACATGTTTTTGCATGTGTCTATTATACTTAATAAATGAGTGGCATCTAGTGGTAGGTGAGGGTTGTTGAGGGTGGATTTTTCAATCCTGAACAAAGGGCAAATGAACTCTGTTGCTTGTTTGAATCAGTCTTGAAATGCTACCTTTCTACACTTACTTTGGCAATAAAAAAAATTTTTTGGATCGCATGTTCAGTCAATATACAACGCTCTACAAAGATCATTTGATGAATATTTAGGTTATCACAGCACTGCAATAAACATAGTTAGATATAACAAGTTTACTGCAAAGAGCAATAGTTTAAAAACATGTTTTTTTCTTAATCTCCATACTGCTCTACCACATTATGATTAAATCTCCCTGGGTAATCATGCTCTATGCCATTATGAGTATTTCTTCATGGACAAAGCACAGATGACATTAGAATGCGTTTCATGTGCCAGAGCAAAGTGTGAAGTACTGCGGAAACAGGATGTAGCGTGCAGTGGGTGAGCGCGCGAGTGTAGGTGGTGCTGTACCAGTGTGATGTCTCTGGAGGCAGCTGCAGCACTCATGTGTAGACTGGGCTGCCGAACTGAACTGCTGCAGTCCAAAGCTCGTGCAAACGTACCCACAGACCTGTGGGAGGGAAGGAGAAACAAAAAAGGGCAAGAGAGAGATAGAAAGAGAGTGAGCAGAGGAGAAAGAAGAATGAATGAGCATTGCAGGTGTCTTCCTATAAAACAGCACCTCAGTGTTCAGATACAATCAATAATTCCAATGGAAAATGTGCCTTATTTCGTAGCCCCTTAACTGTTACCATGTTGCTCATTCCAGACAAACATCGACAGGGACAAATCCAACAACACTTCAGGTACTTACCGAGCCACAACCAGAAACTGGTCGATTTGTTTCTCTGTAAGAGGACTGTTGGGATCCCAGACATTCTCCTCCAGTTTGGCCAGCTCCCTGCCATCCTCCTCTCCTAATGAACCGAGAAGCACAAACACAGCAGTCATCTAAAGAACAGCTGGATATCAAGATTAGACTCACACTCATACAGCTCTGCATGCTCTTTCCTTCTGCAAGCGCATTATGTTATTCAACCATGTCTATCAGAGTTCTCAGTCAGACGCCCTGAACACACTAGCATTAGCTGGAGAAAATAAACACGACATGGTTACACATGTTCACATGGCCAAATATCTGGAGTATTGCTAAAATGCCATTTTATACTTAACTAGATAAAATGTACATAGTCATAGAATCTATAATAGTCATTTATACCGAATCATTTATACTGGATCAGCGGTTCATTAAATAGGGGCTAGAGGCTGAAGAATATTCTTCTAAGTTGTATCGTTACTTATTATTTCTTTTTTTTTTTAATGTAGCATGGTTGTGTGATTGCTTCAAGGCTCCAGGGCCCCTGATTCAGTTCTGGGCTTCCGTTACTGTGTGGAGGTCGGCATGTTCTGTGTTTTTCCTTCTGTTCTCTGGTTTCCTCCCACCTCCCAACAACATCCCAGTAGGTGTATTGGCAACTCATGTCCCCATGCATAAGTGTGCAGTGTGTGTATCCACAAAAGACTCCGCATACACCACAACCGTGACCAGGATAAAGTAAAGATCAATCACTGTATGAAAAATATTACATATGTGGTATGATGATAATTTTTTTTTTTTTACTAAATAAATCCCCCCCCCCCCCCCATATATGGCCTAAAGTGTGTGTCGCTGTGTCATTAAAATTAAATATGTGCCAAGCAATCAGTCATGCTTCAGACATCAAGAAAAAGAAAGAAATAAAAACACAGAAAAACTGCCACGTCTTTAGATTTTCCCCCCACTTCAACCCGAAAGTGTGTTCAGCTGTGGCGTAATTCACATTACTGTATTTACACTATGGTATGGTGGGGAGAATCCAAAACATAAAGAGTTATATTTGTATAGAATGAACTTATGGAATTTATTCATGTCTCACTCTAGGTTAAATTAAGTTTTATAGACTTAAATTAAATTAAGTTTTATAGTTTGGTAGCTGAGAAAACTCAGATACAGGAGTGTACCAACATGGCACAGGAGTGTGTGCCTAAACATTCCTCTCCGATATCTGAGATGTAATAAAATGGATTTCTTAAGTTTTTAGGCTTCGGCTGAATTAATTCTGAGACATACAGTATAAAATTGTAAAAACTGTGTCTGGGGGATGTTTTTATTTTTGCTGTGTTCTACCTGACCTGGTAATATACGTATATACTTATTCTAACACTTCTGAAGCAATTTCACAAGTGTTACATTTATTTTGGTACCAGAATTATTCAAATACACCTTGAGAAACCTCAGATAGCACAGGTGTGCCAACATGGCACTGGAGAGCGCACCTAAACAGTCTTAGCTTTTAAGATATACTCATTTTAAATTTATCATGTTTTCAACCGAGAGACACAAAAGTAGGCCTATGGTGGAAGAGGTGTAAAAGTGGGACTTGATTGGCTTCAAGCTAAAAATTTTAAACAAAATCTAATGCACTACAACCACGAAGCCTCTAATTTCCTTGAGAGTTCTAGAGCGATTTTAGGGACCTGCAGTAACTCTGCTGTCAGAGAGTAGCACAGAGAGGATAAGGAAAAGATGTGAATCACAGAGGAAGTGCAAGACATTTTTTTTAACCACTTGGACGTTAAGACTCTACAGTGGATGCAGACGTACCCTCTTTGAGGAGGTCGGTGATTTCTGCCTGGTACTTATTCCCCACTCTGATCTCTCCTTTGTCAGCCAGGAGTGTTTTCTGCTGAGGGTCATACACCAGAGAGTAGAAAAATGCATCCTGCAGCCAAAACACAACATAGACAAAGTCAAAGTCAGAGACAGAGACCTAGGCACAAACAAAGAAAGCCTCATGCACTGAGAGGGCTGTGTGGTGTTTGGCCTGACAGTGAGTGGAGTCTCCAGTCTTCTCATTACTAAATGCGAAGAGAACATTCTGGGTCAACATTCTGAATTATTCATTCAGAACGGAGCTCAAAACTAGAACTTGTGTACACACACACACACACACATGCACACACACATCTCTATCTAGTAAAGATACAACACACACTCGCACCCAGTGGAGGGTGTTCTTGCAGTGCTTGTCCAGAATGCTCTAATGTACTCACCTCTCTGTCTAGGTAGGACTTGAGGGCTTCTGTCTCATTGAGAAGAGTCACACAGCACTTTCCTCTGAACACAGTTACACAACATGTTATGATAGTGAAACCAAAGTCAAGCCACACAGGAGAAAAGGACAGAAACACAAATTCTGTTTCATCACTCAAAGGATGGCTAAATAGACACAATAGAACCGAGACCTTGAGGATATACACTAAACAGATTGGGGATGTGACTTGGGTGTATGTCAGAAACAGATACACAGGCTGCAAGAGATATCAGTACCAAAAGTATCACAGCTCCCAATTACTGCAAGTTAGGGGTGGACTGATCCTATATTAGATATGATAATAACATTACAGCAGAGATGAGCTCAGATACCCGATACAGTAAGCGAGCTGCCTCTCTACGTACTCTAAATTAGGTGAAGCATGGTGCTCAAATGGTGAACTATGAGTTTTAAGGAAGAACACCTTTTGCAGTATGTGAAAATGTCCTCATATTCAAGCTGAGTCTCTGCGCTAGTCTCTGTGTGGCTAGTTAAACAGTCAATTCAGAAAGTCCAGCATTAAACAGCAAGCATTACTGTAAGCAGACTGTCGGGCCATTGTACTGCTGACATTGTTCTTGAAGTCTATGCTATGTAAACAGTGATGATAAATAGATCATTATAACCGCTGAGTCTGGTTTTAGTCTTGACTAATTACAACTCCCTATTCTTTTTTTAAACAGTCATGTAGTAAAAGTGACATTTGATTTGTGTTAGTGTGTGTTAGAATCTACTACATATAGAGGCATCTTGGTATATGCTAATGTAGGGTAAATAATAAATAAACTAAATAAAAATAATACAGACACAGACCAAGCAGTCAACAATATTCATATTCCTTCCTCTAGGTACGAGTGTTGCATAAAGCAATAATGCAGAACCCGAAAATCATATCAGAAAATATACGTCATCGCTTTCGTGATCATATTTGCTTTGAAACTGTAACACAGGCTAAATGTCAATCCATGCGCTTCCCCGTGTACTCTGTTTTCTTGTTAGACACAGCTTTGAAACAGCCATCACGATGCTATGCTTTAATTACTCCTGTTCTCTCATTATGCAGAGCAAGTTATACTTCAGTACCCATTCCTACACTGCTTGCAGTATTACTGGTGTTGCTAGCAAGCAGCTAGCAGCAATTCTAAAACCTACAACCCTAAGCTGTAAAGATGTACACAGAGAGGGGTTCAGATAAGTCTCATTTTTAAAGCAAACTGTGCTGGTCTTTATGCATTTCACCATTTCTGCAGTCTAAATCCAGGAGCATAGTAACAGCCTAAGTTCTCTACTGCGATCCGATTCAAGTGCCAGTAATGTCATCTCCACTCAAATACCGTTTACACTCGAGGATTCCTCCATTCAGTTTTTCACATGTCACAAAATAACGATATGTCTCAGAAACACAATGTTAGCCAAACAGTCATCCTTGGAGTATTTCACTCACTTGCAGTTCAAGTCCAAGATGTGACATTGGTCAAATTATTACACCCTATTTTTATAGAAAATGTACAAGACTTCCACACACTCACTCACACACACGTACTCACTCTCACCCCCACTCATGTATAGACAGACATGTATAGACAGAGGTGTTTTTACCTGATGTGTGTAGCAGGCAAAGACTCCAACTGTCTGGAGAGGAAGAGTTCTCTGTGTCTTAACTGGTGTTTTTGTTTCTCTGGCAGGTCCAGCATCTCAGGGTTCTCCATCTCCTCCTCCAGCTCTCCTGTGTGCCGGAGGTCGAAATACGTTTTTATTAAGCCACCAGCAGATGTGAATTATTGACTGAATTGTGACTACACCATTTAGGGAAACAGATTGAATGTTTTCCAATATGTGAAATATAGAGCTGCAGTCTTGATTTTTTAACCATGTACAAGAATTCGGAGCTCTAAACAGACCAGCCTGCAGATCAGTGTGCTGCAGTCATACAGGTATCATAGATGATTGCTGTTGCTCCATACTTTGGTACATCGCCGTGACATTAGATGGTACAGGAGTCGCACATTAACCAGTGAATATCTGCGTGGACGTACCAATATATGCTAATATCACAGACTTCAAATTTACTGTTCTGACCTCATATTTCTGCATACCTCAGGTGATACAAATGAAATTATACCTGTACTGTTGACTGTTTGAAATGTATAGAAACCAGCTTAGAAATTCATCCTGCAACGTTATGTTAGGTATATTATAATAAAGAATGCCTGCAATTGCATCACAAATCTCAAAACATACAAATACATTTCACGTGTACTGCCAAATACCATGTGTGTACGAGTTAAAGAGTAACTCGGCAGTGTTAAGTAAGGAATAAAACATGATCTGGCATGCTGGGCCAGGAAAATAATAATGTGGTCGTGTGATGCTGTCCAATATCCAGCTCGCGATAAAAGCGCATCCTTTTTAATTTATTTATTGATTTATTTTTAAATCGTTCTTACTCCATAGAAAACAATCTTCTGGTAAACACAAACATGCACTTTTTATTAGATCATTGAAAGATTTAAAGTCCCATCCAAAGTTAGTTATAATATCCACTTACATTACAGCAGCTGAACACATGTTCCCTAACCAGCTTCTCTTTTAAATCACTTGAAATTAATACATGCAGCTTGTCATGTTTAGCCCTCAGTCCTGAAGTCCTTTTTCATGTCAGAAAAAAGAAACAGCCTTATGCCGTATTCACACATATAGTGATTTTGTCTCCTGTAATTTGATGTACTATGAAATCATCAGTAGGCATTCCTACTACTGGTTGTCATAGTAATAATGTTTATCACAGTGCTGTGCAACAGTCGGAATCGGTTTTCTTGCAGCTAAAATGAAACGTTCTGGAGGGAGATTTGTTTCTTGTATATAAAGTTCAGCAGTGTATATCTGAATCCTATCAAATGAGATGATGGAGAAGCAGTGTGTGCTTATCGACACGATCACATCCGCTCTACTCCAGTTGGTAGCTGCTGCACCGTATTTGTATAAAGTTAACTTTTTTGCACGATTGGCACATTGCTGGACACATTCTTGTTTTCCACCGGAATCTGACTGATGTGTCTAATTCAGCCCATTGCAGCATAAGGGATTCTGAAATCTAGGATTGCAAACAGAAAGTACAGTAGCTCGAATCAAATTAGTTCAAAATAAAAAGAAGCAGAACGAGAATCTAAAACTGTTAGGGAGGAGAAAAGCCAGAGAAATGAAATCAGACTGTCAACAAAGTCTCACCACCTCACAGGATTCACACTGGCGTGAACTTAATCTATGTTCCCTGGTAATCCATTTTTAGAGACGCAAAGAGGACATTCTCTCTCCAAAATAATCCTACATATATGTGGTGTATGGACTGAGGGTGCAGAGTAGAGAAGAGTGGAGGCAGAGTGAAGGTGAGGAGGAGGAGGAGGAGGATATGGGGAAAGAGAAGCCAGAGTGTGCTCCAATTCATGTGGAGTTTCATTAGAGAGAAACAGACAGAGAGCAAGAGAAAGACAGACAGACAGAATGAATGAGAGAGGAGAGAAGAACAAAAGCAATCAAGGGATTTTCAAGGGGAGAAAAAGGTGCACCTGAAATCAATACGAATTCCTTCCTCTTCCTCCTCTTGCCACTCTAGTATTCTGAGCACACACTCACACACTATCTGTATCTCATACCATCAGTTTCATCTTCATTTGCACAACACACAAATGCATGCACTCAACACGTAATCAGAGTGGTTGCTGTTCTGTGTCTTACAATTGTGGCTGGAGTATTGAAGTGTCTCTACGGGAGGGGGGGGGGGGCGCATGAGAGCCACATGGCTATGAACAGCCCTCTGCATCCTTGAGAGAGCCAGCAGGATGAGAGGAACTCACTACAGCCACAGTTCTTAGAGGGGAGGAGGGGGCAGGGGGGTGGGGAGAGAGAGAGAGAGAGAGAGAGAGAGAGAGAGAGAGAGAGAGAGAGAGAGAGAGAACACAAGAGGCATATATCAGGAGACCAAGAAAGAGAAACAGAGACACAGAGAGAGGGCAAGCATGAGAGCAAGTGAGATCATGAAAGAGGGACAGCTTGAGAGGCAGCAAAGACCAAGTGAGACAGCAAGAGAAATAGAAAGAGAAAGCATGAGAGAGTAAAAAGGTGAGTGAGAGCATAAGAAGCATACAGCATGAGGCGGAGAGAAGGGGGGAGGTGTTGAAAGAGACACAGGGAGAAATACAGAGAGAGTGAAAATGAGAGGTTGTGAGAGAGAGACAAGGTGAGAGAGACAGATAAAGAACAGAACACCAGAACCAATCTACTGGCACTGCACCCAGCCTATACTCTCCACAAATTGCCTCTCCATCTCACCTGTCCCAAGCAATTATCAATTATTGATGAATTAGTTGCTTTACCAGGCAGCACGAGGAAGAAGAGGGGAGAGGAAGAGGCGCATACACCCCCACTCAGGAAGGTGGAATTTAGGCTCAGGAGAGACATCGCACTGAGGAACAGACTTGACTTTCCATTGCACTTGCCAAACAGCCATACACTAGTGCACTATGAACCAGAGCATCTGCCCTGAGCATGCACACACCATTACATAATCATTCAGGTGCTGTAGTTCAAGACAACCCGAGTCTATCCTACGTCTGTCAGAAAGGTACACACGAGAGAAATGCAGTACTCAGATCGGTCAGGAGCAAAGTGGTCAGGAAGAACAGGAAAATGGCAGGCGCTTCAACTATGTATTAATTTATGTAATAAGGTATTCTGACTGACTGGTCACTTGAATTGAACGGGTTTAATCCAAATTTCAAACACACAGAACAAGCAGCTACAACCATATTATTCGGCGCCACTATATCTTTCAGATTTGTTGTCAGTATACACCCCGTCTAGGTCGTTGAGATCAGAGAACCAAAATCTCCTTGTGACTGTGAGAACAAATTATAAACAAAAAGGTGGCCGAGCATTCTCGCGTGTTGGTCCTTCCACACGCCGTCAGATAGGCAAAGTCGCTTGTTGTGATTAAGGCCTTGTTAAATACCCATTTATTAGAGGTAGCATGGGGGCAGTCTGAGGTGGCTTGGCCTTTCTGTTTTTGCTAGTGATAGGGTAGCTTTCTTTTGTGTTAATGTCTGCTTGTTTTTTTTTTTTTGTAACTCTTAAATTAAGTGTTTTATACGACTGTTTTGTGAAGCACCTTGGGCAACGTCTGTTGTATAATGGATGCTATATAAATAATGAAAGTTAAGAAAAAGAAAAGAACTACATGAATCCTGGACCTAATGTGGAAGGTTCAGGTACAGAAATGATCTCTGGTTTAAATTAATCATGTAGTATATCATAGTATATGTGCACTGAGCACATTTGAATCATGAACATAGATTTCAGTAGCTGGATTATTATTTATATATGAAGCACATTTGTACTGACAGGGACACACGTTTTTCTCTCATTTGTTTTAAATCGAGTAGCTCAAAAGAGGTTATCAACCAAATAACAGGGAAAAACAACACTTTCATTTTAATTTATAAAATCTTAAATAATGAAAACAGACTAGTATTCATGCCTCAATAGTTTAACTATTAACAATAGGTTAACTAAGTGTCTGGAGTCATTTTCATATTAAAATGTTAAAAACTGAATTTCACAAAACGCATGTGCTAAATCTTTTCAATGCCAACAGATTTGGTTCATGAGAGTTACCTTAAAACATTTTGCCTACTGAATTTTAAATCATTATAGGTTGTTATATTTCAGGATTGGTTTTAATGGAGACTACAAAGCATTTCTTTATATACACCTCTGGATAAAAGCATCTGCCAAATGCCAGAGATGTAAATGTAATATGGGGCAAGTTAGTTCCTGTGTCTGCTTTAAAAGTCTTATTTTTGCAACATCCCATAGTTTCCACTTTAAGACGCTTTTTTTTCTGGAATCTTCCTCAGACGAGACTATAGAAAAACTCAGGGAAAGTATGCCACCATTTTATCCATTTTAAACAAACAACAAAATATGCACCTTCACCTACTCCCTGATGTTTACTTCATGCCTCCTTGTTCGTGGACAGTCAAGATCATCTGACTGTTCTGAAAGCCCATAAATGTTCAGGGCTGTACCAAGTTCGTTTTAGGTGTCTCTTAGAAGTGCTTCTGACGCAGCATAATTTACACGCCCAAATGAACTCACCAAGGGTTTGGTTATGAGCCAAAAGGAGTTCAAACCCAAACACGCCACCATTCTTGTTCTGTGACTACACCGATAATTGGTTCACTAGTGGCACCAGTCATCAGCATCAATCCAGCATGTTGCATTGCCACTGGAGGACAGCAGAAAGAAAACAATCTCTTAACAGACGGCATTTCATAACCAGCCTTTTTGCCTAACTACTGTAGCCAACTATTATTGCAAAGCAAAGGGCTTAGCAGTCCGAATGATATGTACAAACATCTATAAGTACTGATACTTGTACACTGGTTCAATAAACTAGTTGACTTGCTGCTGCTGTGGACAGCCACCAACTAGTCAGAGGGTTTAAAAACAGCAAGGCAGAGAGATAAAGTAAACAAAGCAGGCTAAGTGAGATTTGTTAGTTGAAAAGATTTCAGACCAGATGAGGCTCTCTCTCTAGTCTGCTGGTCAAAGCTGCGCATTTAAAAATTATTTCTTTTGTAAAGCTTGTTAACACTATTCTACCACATTGTGCACAGTGTAAAGGTGAGTGTGAGTCTATATTTCCTTCCCAACAGCCAGTTCTCCCATATAATTCAACAGCTACCAATCTGGGAGGGTGAAAACTAAAATGTAGCCAAGATAACCATGCACATCTTGACAAACTGCTGCTCAAGCTACATTCCAGGCATCATTATACACTCTGAGGAAAAGCACCATCTGACCTATTCTTCTTATATGAGCTTACAGAGTCCCACAGTTGGTTAGAGCCACTATGACTGACAGAGAGAGCGAGAGCGAGAGAGCGAGAGCCACCTCTTTCACCCAGAGCTTTGCTCCTGGCTATGGAGAACAGTGACATTGTCAAGATTTGAATTTACTATCTCCCAAACCTAGGAGGAACACTTTTGTTTTTTTACAGTGCCACTTGAGCGCAAAAACTTTGTTTTTCCTCCTGAAAGAATTCTGTCTACAGTTATTTTTACTGTCCTATAAAAAAAACTATGTAAAATATCATTAAACTGTGGCAGTCAATTTGGGAATTTATCCAAGTTAGTGACAAAGGAGATACTGCATATGCTGGACTCTGTTGAGAATCTTCCACATTGCATGCTCTCAGTAATTAACTGCTTAGCCACAGACATCCACCAGAAGGCCGTCCACACAAATGCATTTAAAAGATTGGAACGTCCATGGTGTAATGTGATACAGATTTTTAAATTAATATTATGGTGCACATTGATTTAATTATTCTATTATACAACAAAGAAGTCTAACAGGCTACAAAAAAATTCCTTGTTCAGTACTTCCTGAGTATGGCAGTTGAAGTGTGTCATTTCATGTGTTGCATTCAACAACTATTAAGCTTGGGAACTACTGAACAACTCTACAAGTAGATTTTGGAGAAAGGCTGTGGGGATCTCATAAGTGTTTTAGTGACCTTAGGCAGTGATTTTGGTGATGTTCTAATTCATTCCAAAGGTTTTCAGTGAGTTTGAAGTCAGGGCTCTGTGCAGGACACTTAAGTTCTTCCACTTCAACATTGGGCACCCCATTTCTTCATGGACCTTGATTTGTGCAAAGGAGCACTGTCATGCTGGAAGATGGTTTGCAACTTTAGTTCTAGTTAAGGAAAATGGCAATGCAGCGGCATTAAAAAGACATCACAACAGTGTGCCACAAACTTTGTATATAGGTGTGTCAGGTATCCACAAATGTTTGGGCCATATAGTATAGGTTTTGGGGGCCATTTTCTGCAATGCTGGGCTTTTGTTTTATGAATAAAATCCTTTGGTGAAAGATTACATTTCAAGCTGGAACAGATTCAATGTACGTGTCAGCCATCAGCTGTAGTCTCTGTGTTGGTGCAAGTGTGAGGCAAAGGTAGCAGACCCTCGGAAGGCCCTGGCTGGCACTAGTTTGTAGGGTATCAGGGTCACATGAAAGCGAAACCTTGCAGTTCATTGGGCATCAAGGAGAGAAGTCAAATACCCCTGAGGTGTTTTGTACTTAGCTTTTCTTATGAAGTGGGTCTCTCACAAACAGAGACACAGAAACACAATCTCATTCTGGCATGACTCAAACCTATTCCTCGCTGACCCCAAGTTAATCTCAAGTCTGAGCAGAACACAGTAAGTTCAGACACAGTGGGCGAGGTGATTACAGGGAGTGGTCAGTTCAGTTCAGGGTCAAGTCCCTCTCTCTTTCTTTCTTTGTCTCTCGCTCTCTGCCTCTACACACACTTATATGTGCAAACACGGCCACACAGCGCAGCTCCCTAGCTTCAGGCTCTGGCAAGGAGGAGCCAGCATCACCAAGAACAAAATATTTAATCTGTGAGTCATCTGTGAGTGTGTGCATGTACACTGACTTAGACTGCTGAAAAGAGAGCTAGTAGTTCCAGCTCTTATATGTAGATGCATTCAATTCCCTTAGTGTCCAATCATGCAGGAGGAACTCCATCACTCTGCTTCTCACACCCTCGCCTGTTCTTCTTTTCCGACTCTGACTCACCTCACTTCCCATTTCATTTTGTTTCTCACCGTTTTCTTCTCTCCTTTCTTCTTTCCTTGCTGAAGCAGATTCAGGATATAGTCCACACCCATGTGGTCCAGTCATTCCTGCCATGCATTTTTCACATATTGCAAATATATGAACGTCTATGGAGAGACTGCTGGCACTGCAGAGAGGCCCACAATCCATGAACCCATACACACACAGCTAGCACCCCCACCCCCACTAAGTTCCTAACTGCTTCTGTGTGGTCTATGTGAACAAACAATACCTCTGCCTCGTGATTAAACCGGTGTGCAGTGTGGGCTACTTTCAGGCATTCACATTCACGCTTTCTCTGTAGCACGCACATAAACATTCTATATTCAAACACTGATGATCTTTAACACTGGCACTGCTCACAGCTGTTCACACCACGCCTTGCCTCGCCACATGTATGAAACACACTAACACGCTTAATGATTCGATCCTATAGCAAACATTTTAAAAACCAACTCTGCTTACAGCAGGAAAGACTGGATATTCCTAAGTGGATCATTCCAGTGCAAAATGACAGTTTATACCATTCGAGTCAAGTCATTACTACAGAAACAAAGCTATGGGCAAAAATCTTGTGCACAAATAAATAAATAAAAATAATAAAAAAAAAATAAAAAAAAAGATTGAGCAAACAAAACTGTTTGACCAAAAATAGAAAATGCTGTACTCAACAGTTCTGTGCTGGAAACAATCTAAAAAATAAATAAATAAACTACATTCTAAAATGTAATAATAATAATAATGATAATAATAATGATAATAATAATATTATTATTATCATTATTATTATTATCATCATTATTATTATCATTATTATTAATGATAATAATAATTATTATTTCACATGTGAACTGTGTGCTGCATGGTCAGCAGTTTGGAAGTGATGCAATGAAGCATTACTTCCTGAAGAGATCGTCCACAATCATCCTGAACAGTGTCCAAGCCTTTTTTATTCACATACACACAATTTGTACACAAAAATGGCTTGGTCGGGTGGGGAAATAATGGATTAACTTTGTTTAACATTTGCCTGGACAGTGGAGTACAGTTCAGTTCAGATGGAATACAAACGTCTACATTATATTCATGCGAATTCCATGCCACATAATCTGATGATGATTACTGTGTACGTCTCGCATGTTGTCTTGAACCTCAAGATTTTTGTGACCATTTTCTAACATAAGACAAATAAATACAGATTTTTCCCATTACCTTTTTTTATGTTTAAGAGAGAAAACATGAGAGGCTGCTAAGACAAGGTCATTTTACAGCTTCTGTATTGCTTCTTTTGCGGCTGTTACATAACAAATGTTACTACTACGTATTTACAAATTGCAAATCTGATGGGGTACAAGAGGACTAAAATGCCTCACAACATTAATGTGTGTAATGTGGGTAATAATATTCCTTAATATTATTGTGCATGTTATTTTACTATAACAGCTTGCCCTGTTGTGTTTTATGTCTGTGTACACAGACCGCACTAAAAAGTTTAATATGTTTGCTGTTTTTTATGTCAGTGCCGGAAGGTCCCATGTTCGTTACTTACGTGCGTGTTTGTCTGCCAAAGCGACGAGGGTGGCGGAGATGTCTCTGCGTCTGTAGAAACACACCACTTTGGCCTCCACGTTCCCATTCGCTGTCTGCAAATTAGCATGAAAAGCTGCATAACTCGGCCACCAGAGTTTAGATAAAAGCCAAACATACAGGTGAGGATTGAGTCAGAATGACAGATTTAGACTTCTGCTGCTTCCTGCTCACTGCTGTAAGGAATGCAGCTATGTCGAGCAAAAAGCAGGAGAGTGAAAGTAGGAGGTTGCTAAAGAAAATGGCGTGTTCAAAATCTGTGGGAAAGAAAGTTGTGGATTATTGTGAATGTCGTGATCGGCAGATGAGACAGAGGCAGACAGAAACACAGCATAAAACATTCGGCAATGTCTTGCACATAAGGAACTGCAAGACGCTTGTCAAGGGCACAGCGTTAGACTTTCACTCACCTTGTTGAGCTCCTCTATTCTTCTGATGAGCAGTGGGTTACTAGAGGAGTTTTCAAAATAAACATAATCTGCAAAGAAAAAAGAGAGAGAACGAGCATCAGTGATGGTATAAACACAACTCATCAGCACCAGGCTTCTTGTCTTTCACAGAGATACAGGTCATTATACCAGTAATCTAGAAGTTCATGAGTGCATACTGACAGTGCACTGCGTTATTTTTACCAGGTAATAAAATGATGCATTAATAAACATTCTAGTTGTCTGCACCAAAGACTGCTTTGTAGCAATGAAGCACTCACTGGTCTTCTGTTATTTAAATGTGTTATAACAAAGAACTTTTAACAGGGGGGATACCAGCAGATGGCAAACTGACTACAACCACATGCAATAACCTGCAAATGGAACAAATCATATCAATAAACCAACAGAACACATCTAAGCTGTAATATCTGCAATACTAGTGTCCGTACTTAGCACCTTATTTCGTACCCCTAATTCCCCCTTCCATTTCTGCATCAATCCTTATTCTTATTGTCTTTGGCCTTACTCCAGGCCCAGTGGTTCAGTGTGCATGCTTACGGCTCAGTGGGATGCCCCTGTAGGCCTCAGGCTTGGTGCGAATCCTGGGCGTAAACTTGCTAGTGTCAGGGCCTCTGGCACATTACACCCCACGCGTGGTATACACAAGCACACACACAGCTCAGAGTTGTAACCCTTACTACCCCAAAAGAAAAACTAGGAGACCAGGGACTGAACACGGTGTGGCTCACCGACCTTTTTCTGCCTCCAAAGAGAAAACCCTCGACACAATAAAAACAGACCCTTATAGTTAATATTGCATCATGATGCAAGAGCAGAAAAATCTGTATCCTGTGCGCCCAGGACAACCAGACTGCTGCTCAGCAGAGTAATAGGTTAAAGTCAGCTGCTAATGTAAATGCACCAGGGTTGGTTTTTCCCACTCTATTAAATAAATCATATAGACGAAATACTTTTTACCAGGAAATCAACTTATGGGAAATTTTCTAATTAGTGTAAACAAATAAATTATTTTATGACTGCAAGTCTGATTCTGATAACGTGATAAAATTCAGGAGGACACTGTCAGCTTTAAATGTACACACAATTTTAGTGGCTAAAGATAACGCCTTCAAATGCTTATGAATAAGCACTTGGGGCATCAGAAATTTTTCTTGTATATAAACGTGAAAAGAAAAAAAAAAAGATATTTTGTGGGACATTTTTTTACTTCATTAAATGTATTCTTTTATGGGTTAAAACATGCTAGTACTCTTCTTAAGCTTACTTAACTAGATTCCTAAAAGGTGTGACTGCAAACACATCAGAGTCGCTCTCATGCTGGCTAATGGATTTATGATTTGTTCATCCCGGTCATGTGAAACCCTGGCATAGTGCTGTCAATTACCTCTCTCACAAGGCAGTGTATTTAGTGACTTTATCGCTATACTGTGGACAGGTGACAAACTAAATTAAGCATGCTGAAAATAGAGACAATTTGGTAAAATACAAGTGTGTGTATTTACTTTTCTCCAGTAAAATACACATTCACATTCAGGGCTTTATCCAATTCAGTAAGGAGACCAGTGATGTACGGACAATCTACTTAGCAAAGAATTATGCAGTCTGGTACATGATCCAAAAACATAGCAACTCAGTATATCACTGTATCTGCTGCCATTGTCTCTGCATTACAGAAGGATGATAAGAATAAAATATCATTGATGTAACTCTCAATTACTGAGTACTAGGTACAGGAGCAAAACCTTGTGGCTGCTCCACTAATCTTACAGCTCGCTGCTATGTTGGCTCGGGTCTCTCAGCTCCAGAGACGTCTCTGTGCATCTCCAGGGCACAAAAGAGTCATCTAAGTCCAACTAGAAAGCTCAAATGTGATGTACAAAGCAAAACTATGACATTTGGTCGCTTTAAGCATGTGTGATATTTTATGACCTGAACAATGTATTTTACGTTCCAGTTTGTTAAACGTGTTCGACTCAAGCTGGAGTGTCTTGGCATCCTCTCCAAGATAAACAAACTTGGATTCTGACTATCAATAGTTCACTGTTTTGATGCATTTAAGTACATAACCTATAAAATGATTCAAAATGTACTTCACAGGTCTAGGTCTATAACAATGCCCACTGAAGGGTACAAAATTAATCCACTGTCTGAAAAATGGTGGTTCAATTTGGTTAGGGATTAACACTGATGAACACACGAATAAGTGCTGCATTTCACGCTAATGCTATGAAATTGAGCGAAAACTGGAAATTCTGTGTGTTTTTTAAAAAGACAGAGACAGAAACTGTACCTTCACCAGGAACAAATAAAGTACACCACCATATAAAAAAAATAATACTAATAATTTCAGATGTGTCTATAATGGAGGAACAAACATGTTTGTTTACTAAGGAACATAAAACAGCTTGAAAAGTCTTGTTGCTGCAACACACCCTGCACTATAGATGTACAGTCTTCTAAATCCTTAAAAAAAACTGACTTAAAAAAAACTAGACACTTTACTGAATAAAACCATGAAACACGTACTTGATCCAGCTCAACCACAACAGCATTGGTTACATGACTTTTACCATTTTGCCATGGCACTATGATGGGCGTTTTCTGTTCAGCAGTACCAAATAGTCAGTGTATAAATGTAACATCTTCAAGTTTACATAAGTTCAAGTAGACTTCTACTATACAACTACCAAGAACACGAAGATGCCTGGACACAGAAATGCACCAATTGTCTGTTCTGTCTCAGATTCCAGTTCTACGCATGTCAAAGACTCAGAGACAGTGCAGACCACACAGCTTTGCTGACTTTTTTTAATGAGCTCAACTTCTACCCCAGGCTTTGAGGTCCTTAGCAAAACCTGGTATGGATTTGGATGGATGAGAGCCTCGTGAATGACTCGTGAATGACTACAGAAGACCTAGAGGCAATCCCGCTGTCTCTGAATGTTCATCATGCCAGTCTTCCTACCGTCCTACCCTGCATGTCTGCTCTCGCAGCACTGGTTAAGCCCCCACCTACACACGCCACCAATCGGCGTGCTGCACAATTGGTGACATCGCAGTGCAGTCAAATTTCCTGGGATACAAAACATGCATGTTGCTGAGCCCTTAGAAGACAAGGGACAAGTTGAATAACCAGGATAGAGGTGTGGAAAAGTGGGGTACAGAGACAGAGGAAAACATGTTGAGAGAGAGAGAGAGCGAGAGAGAGAGAGAGCGAGATTCAGACACAGAGGGACAAGAGACAAAGGATCTTTCCTGACCTGGCCACATCTTGCACAGGTTTAAGTGCAGAGAACACGCTCAATCCACACCTCGGGACATTTATACTGGGCTCTGGGGAAAATCGGTTACTATGGCAATGCCTGATCATTTAAGCTTATGTTCTGACACACACAGATTTACAGGGTTTTCTCCACTTTTGCCTATTTTTGACTGCCAACAAACGTTTTCCCTCGAACAGCTTTTTCAAAAACACAAACAACTACCTGTAACTTTTATTTGCTAAAGTGTCTTCTGTGTACAAAGAGAAACAGAAAGAGAAACAAGCAGACTGGATGGTAAAGGCAAAACAAAAGTAGGAATGGGAGAAGTGAAATCTTTACCAGACTGAAAAAAAAAGCTTTCTGCCAGCTTTAGGGGACTATAAAATGGTGATAAAGGTCAGTTTAAACTGAGAGTGTGCTAGTAAGATAACTGGTGTTAGGGAGGAGCTGAGGAGAGTGACAACTGGGCAAAGCATCCTGGCCTGATGCTACAGCACATCAGTCACCCTACAGAGAAAGGTTAGAGCTTCTGAACTAAAATAAATATAAAAATGTGTTTCAATAGCCACAAACTTGTCTAATCAAATTAATGTCTTAAATCAAGCCCTATTTGTAATTTTGTTGAACCTTGTACTATGAATATCATATAGCTGGGACAGTTGACTGCAATGATCTGCAATTCCTACAATTTTTCAGGTGCCTTTTAGTGCTGTGAATCTCCCATCCCACCACATCCCAAAGGTCTTCTACTGAGTTCAGATCCCATGACTGAAGGCCACTGGTGAACACTGAACTCATTGTCTTGTTCATGAAGCCAGTTTGAGATGACTGGAAGCCATGCCATGAAAGATGGTCAATTGTGGCCATTAAGGGATGCCCCTGATCAACATCAATACTCAAACAGGATGGTTCTCAAGCATTGAGCGCTTGGAATTAAAAGTGTGCCATGAAAACACTGAAAATGGTTTTCTGCTGTTGAAGCCCAGCTGCCTCCAAGTTCTCTGTGCATTCAGAGATGCTTTTCTACTCACCACAATTGCTGAGAGTGGTTGAGTTACTGTTAGAGCTCTTTCTTTATTTTACCATTCTGTGTAAACTCTAGAGACTGCTGTGTATAAAAATCACAGGAGATCAGCAGTTATAGAAATACTCAAATCAGCCTCTCTGGCCAATACAAACCACATCCCACATGTTCTGGAAAACTGAGCTGCTGTGTCACTGATGGGAGGCTGCAAATGGAATTTGCCCCAGAATAGAAAATTATTTGCCAATGAGATCCATAACAGCTTTTTTATTGTGATAGCTAAAAAGGCAAGTCCAGGTGGTATTAAAACAAGAGGCTTCAGGCCTCAGGAATAGTATGTATTATAGCTGGCAGGAGGCCCTGGAGATATGGGGAGTCCACTGAAGCATCTCAGGTCCACTGGCTTTGAGACATTTCAGCTCTCCCAAGATCAGGACACATCAAGGCAGCTTAGATGAGCAAGTAACCAAAAAGCAGAGGATCAGCAGTTATCATTTTTTATTGTCTGATGGTGTCAAGCTCCGTGTGGTCTAGTGCTCCACTACCCCAGACCTGTGACATGCAATTCTGCATATTTCCATCATTTCGGCGGTTGATCGTTCTGGTCAGCTTCGGGCTTCTTCTTCTTTTTCTTTAAAAGATTCTCTTGGTACGTTCTGGTCAGCACTGGAGTTTGGGGTGAGCCTCAACTCAAAGAGAAGGCAAACAAAGCCAAAGCAGCACAATGAGCTCTGCGAGAGGAAATTCCACAAGAGTACCTTTTGCCATCATGTGCAGTGAAGACAAAGAAGAAAAGAGAACACTGAGACAAGCTTTGTCTTCAATCTCCAAGGCATTGTCTTTCAATGATAGCTCAGCATTCAGATGCAAAGCTTCACTGTTCAGGAGGGGGAAATTGCCTTTGTGCTGTTGATGGCACAGATTTACCTTGGGCATCTCCACTAATTCAGCATTAAGGACGGAGTCAACAGCGCTGCTTTGCTTATGCATTTCGGCTAGGCTTGTACAATTAGTCGCATATTAATCATTATTAGCAATTTTGGGCTCCATGATTTGCTAATCACAAAAGGCTCCAGCTAATGCATCCACTTAGTAGTATGCCTCCTGCATTAAAATTCAAGCGTTACCAGTTGTAAACAACATTACCCACAAACTGAGAGCTTCAAGGAATTAAGCACGGATGCCCAATCTCCACTGAGTGTTCTGTCTGCAGTCTGATGAGCAGCAGGCATCCCCGCAGAGAAAGCAGAGACTACGTATTAAAATGTGCTGTGTATCTCTGCTAACGAGTCAAAGTGAACAATGCGCTAATATTAAACCAGGTTTTAGAAAGCCACAAAAATGAAAGATTGTATAAGGAATCTGTCCTGCTGCCTAGAATTGGACAGACTTGGGTCTCGGATACATAGGCAGCCTCTTCTGACAGGCAGAGCTAGGAACAATTGTTTGCGTTTTATACACAGCCGATTAATGCCTTGTGCTTTTTCTTACTTAAGGAAAGAAAGACGGAATATTGTGAATTTAATGGTTAGAATACACAGATCATTCCAGATTCTGCTACCTAGTTTTATATTCTCATTCGACAGAACATGGGAGAACATCGGGCCCGAGGGGAAGAGCAGTCATCAATATGTATCAGATGTTGCAGAGGCTGGAGGTATGACGGTCCGTAGAGGTACTTTAATGGTCAAAGAGCCTAAGGCCATTTCAGCCTCAGCAACACAGCACATTGAAAATGCTGAGAGAAGAGTGTAAAGACATCCCAAGCCACACTCCAGTCTTTCCCAAGCTTTCACCAGAACAACACCCTGATAAACGAGTAATGTGCTACCTTCATAATGAAAGAGCCATTTGCTGATAGAGACAGCTTGATGTTGACAAGATGATAGAAATGCACATATCTTTTTTTTCCCCATCTTCTAATAATCCTTAAATCAATCCTCTGAGAAATAGCCAGGACCCGATATAAATCAATGCTGACATTCATTTAGTACCTGATTCAATTTTCTGCTAGGTTTCTTTGTCAAATTACACATACGGAAAAAAAATAATTACAGGCACGATGGAGAAATGCTTCATATCCTGAACTAACACTAACAGCCCGTGTCCCACTGGTACAGATCGCTTCTTCCACCATGAACGTGATTGTGAGCATTGCTGTGGACAGGAATATTAGTCGAGATATTTTCTAATCTGCCCACTGATATTTTACACCATGAAAGTGAGATGTAGACACGACACCATTGTGCCTGTTTTGCATAACCTGGGAACAGATCCAGAAACTTCCGGAGAGTCGGCTTAGTTACTAAAAGTACCTCAATATCAGGTCAAAGCTGAGATTCAAAGTGCTGATAATGGGAACATAGAAAAATGGAAAAAGTGGGATTGTAGCAGAAAATTTACAATTTACAAAAAATAATCTCCAAAACCATTTCAGGAAAATATCACTCATACAATTCAGATATTCAAAGTCAGGATATTACATAGTGGAAAAATATTATATAAAAATGACTGACAAACAAGGTGTGAGACTTTTTTATAAATAATAGTAATACTAATAAGTTGGGTGTGACCTATTATTATGAAGCTTATTAAGGATAGGTAATTGTACATACATTTCCATTTTTCTATGTGCAGTGCTTCACACTTGCGCTCCATCATACCTGATTGAACACCACATCTATCTGCTCATTACAATATCAACTTACGTCCAATGTCCACATTTAAAATCCGTGTCCCATTTGCCAAAAATCACATCCACCATCATGAATATGATAATGAGCAGCAGTATCAGGCTGATATCACCCTGACATACTCTGTGCTGAAATAACATAAGGAACTTCGAGATATTTTCTGTTTATTGATGTATTACGCTAAACTGTGTTTTTGACGAATACGACACAAAGGACATTAAATGTCTTAAAGCTTAAATTCAACCACACTGTGCTGGGTTTGCATAACTTAGCAAGAGAAACTTGCAGAGAGTCGGTTTGATAACTAAGAGGACATCAATATCGGGTCTGTATGAGCTGATACAGAGCTCATATCCAAAATGGAAAAACTGGATCGTAAAATGTATCAGTAGGAAACTCCCATATAGTCTAATCCAGTAGTCTTATGAAAATATCTGCCCCAATACGTACACTCAAAATCAGGGGACACTGAATTATGTACATATAATTGAATCTGCATGCCATTTTTTCACATTATTCTGGATTTCAGTTGTCACTCAAGGTTGTAAAATATCGTTAAAAAATTGCCACAGCACACTAAAACAGGCTGGTAAATGAAACCAGTCTGAAATACGTTTTCATCTTAACATGTGAAAGAGTCCAATTTGTGCGAAGTCTGTGCTTCGTCACACCTGATTTAACACCACATCTATCTGCTCATTACAAAACCCTTCATCATCAGCAGGGTGCAAAGTGCCAGGGTAGGGGTCTCTGAGAAGCAAAGTGATCAAGCTACTCTCATAACGCCATTTCTATTTCACATTTACTCGTTTAGCAGACACTTTCCTCCAAGACGAGTTCGTCGTCAGCCGAACAGATGAAGGTTCCTCAAAGATCCAACTTTGCCATCCTCACGATACTGAGGTTCGAACTCACAACCTTTCTGTTAGCTGTCCAGAACCTTCTCCTCAGAGTCACCACTTTCACTGCTCTAATGAAGAGATCATACAGACACAATAACCAGCATCATCCTAATCAGGGAGGACACAATGATTTGGTGAAGCAAAGTAAGGAGATCATCTGGGTTTTATTAAAAACGTCTTCATTGCAGCATTAAACGTTTTTAAGGGGTTTTAAGATCATAAATTGTCTGTGAACAGGATGAAAAGGTGCCAGATGTGACACACTGTAACAACAGCAGGCTAATTTAGCTAAGATAAAACGTGGTTTCTCAAATTTCTATTTCTTAACGAAGCTCTGAGGGATAGATGGTCATGAATACATTCTGTATCGTGTGTGTGTGTGTGTGTGTGTGTGTGTGTGTGTGTGTGTACACTATCTGACTCTCGGCACTTCAGCTGATTGAAAAGTATCACTTCACAAGTCATCTTAATGAATTATGTGTCGTTCAGACCTTTAAGTCAGTCAGTCTTCAGCTAGAAAGTCAAAGTCAAAGCCAGAGTAAAGTGTTTCCGTTAACACCAAGTACAGCAGTGTGGAAAACTTTCAAAAAGGGTTTTAACCGTTTAACGGTCAAAATCCAACCGTAGTGTCTCAATAATAAGACAAACTTATTACTGAGTCTAAATTAAACATGCTAAAAAAACAGCAGGGTCGATTAAAGTTTCTTTAAATTATCAAAATTGTATTTGAAAAAAGAAAAGGAAAGAAAAAAAAGGGGGAGGAATTCATGTGGTCCCGAAACTAGACTCCTTCCTCTTCCTCCTCACACAGTCACCATCATCATCCTCATCCTCCAGTCACACGCACAGCACACGCCACTTAAGCTTTTTTAGAAAATAAAGAGGAAGGACAGAGCAAAGCTGCTAGCTTCGGTCTTGAAGGATAAACGAAAACGACTTAAACGATACAAAACGTGCTCTCTACCTCCAACCCGGTACATATTGGCTGCCATGACTGCCCCCTGCTCCTGGTGTCTCCAGGTAAGGGCTGTGTGCCGCCGCCGCCGTCGCTGCCACTGCCGCCGCTCAGCGCGCTGGAAAATGGTGGCTGGATCAATACGAAGCGGACCAGTCAGCGATCTTAAAGAGACAGTACACTTATTTTTTTAATCTCTTCTCGCGCGAACGGGTTTAATTAAAGGCTTCCGTTGGAACGGCGCGTGCAATTGGAACGAGGCGTCTGCCGGTGAAACCGGAAGTGAATCCGTTAAAAAAAAAAGAAGAAACTTTTAATTTTAAAAGAATGAAATTCTGCTGCGTTGCTTCAGATTTTGACCACACGAAAAATAACAACATTTAGAAAATTTGATTTCACAATAACCACAAACACACAAGCAAAGGAAAAATATTTATTTAGAAAAAAAAAAAAAAAAAAAAAAGAATGAATAAAGTTTCATTTGTATCTAAAATCTAGGCCACCAATGACACCCTCAAGCCATTAGGGGGCCTCCAATCTAGAGCAAGTGAGGTGTTTAACAGCCATTCATCCATTCATTCAGTAACATAATTATTCTGATCAGAATTGGAGCCTGAATCTTAAACACAGGACATGAGGCAGAAATACAGTCAGGATGGGACATGAGTGATGCACACGCATTCATGCACACTAGAGTCATCAATCCACCATTTTTTGAAAGTTGGGAGGAAACCAGAGAACCCAGAGAAAATCTTTGCAAGCACAGGGAAAACTGTACACAGACAGTAAGACAAGCTTCTCAAACCTGGGACTTGGAGCCTCAAGAGCAAGTCCTTGAAGTAAAACAACTGCACCCATTTATTTACTTCACCTCACTTTGTCCCCCACAGTATGGCAGCAAATCTGTAAGCAACACAATGAAATGGACTAACTACTTTCACCATCTTCACCAATTGGTCGTCATCAACCGTAGTATCAATGCTGGTAACTAAAGTGTTTCTTTCTGTGTGTTATTCTATTAAATGAAAGACGTTTCAGACTGTGCTCCAGTTTGTGTTTGTAAAACAAAAAAAAAAAAAACAATGGTCCCCATAAATGTCCTTATGTTGTAGCTTTCAGAATGATCAATACCACTTTCAGTTTCACTAATTTTCAAAAAAGCATACTGTACCACAGGAGCACACTAGAGTGAAATAGTGCAAGTTAATACTCAGGTCTATAACATTTGTATTTTCACAAAATTTTGAAGGGACCCCAAAGTCTGTATTTGCACAAGACCCAGAAATTCGTGGAACGCCCCCAGCTTCCCTACATTAGCACCAAAACTCGCCTTCCTTTGATGGAAGGAAAAATTGAATCACTGCATTTCAGAAATTGCCGTTGTGGGTGGCATAAGTTCCAGAGCTTTTCTGAAGAGAGTGAGTCAGCATGTAAATAAGCAAAGCTGCGCAAAAATTGGGGTGACAGCAGGAAACACTTAGTTGTGTATTACCATGAGACCAACAGCTCTCATTACAACTGACAAAAAACATAAGTTTTAGGTACAGGGCACACCGGGTCTGGATTCAGTGAATGATGGCTGATTGTAATCACTGAGTTTTGTGGAGTTCAATGAACTTTGTGTAAAAAGGAAATAACTGTCACAATCTTTACTAAAGGAAGTTTAGTATATATCATTTATGGAGCTGGGGAACACTGTATTATTAGATGCTTTGGGTCACACTTAGTGACTTATCTGCTGTTACTTCTTTTTCATCAGTTCAGGATGCACTAACAAGACACACTAAGTTCATTTACAGTGGGATTAAATAGAAAAGAAATACATGCATTCATTAATACTTTAAACATGTTTAATCACGAGTCAAATGAGTTTAAAAAAACAGCTCTTCACATTAAATACGGAAACCTCGTGGGTGAAAATGTTTGTGTTGTATTCTGTAATGAAATTTATTTGATGATGGCTTTTTTTAGTTTAAACTTATTTCATTGGCATATTCGTCTCTAACTAAAGAGAGCCGTGCAGCATCTCTTTATCACTCAGTCTGTCCATCTCTCTCACATCCTCATCTGTATAGCATTCAACGTTATTTTGAAAATAATAGCAATGAGATGAAACTGAATTGCTTTTTTTAATTTTAAGAGCTTACACAATAACCTAAACACTATTTCCTATGTTTTTATGGTTGAAATCATCTGTTTTATTCAACTAAAATCTATGAATGCTCCCCCGGTGATGTTAGCATGGTAGAAAACTTCTAACGTCTCACTGGAATAGCAAAAGCCCAACACCAACCATTATATCCATAATCAACGCAAACAAAAAAAAAATAAATCACAAAACACACCACAAATAATTCAACATAAGTGTTGTGTATTTTAAGGTGGGTGGGTCCCTTGACGGTGCTGGTTTTGGAACAGAAGAGCGTGTTGGGTGGTTATCATTAGCAAAGACTGAGAGGAATGCTGTGGTGTGCATGTCTGATCCACACCATATGAAACCCCAACAAATGCAGCTCTGCCTCCATCTGTAATCTGCAGTCATGTGACAGGCCTCAACCAATGAGAGACTTTGACCTACCAACCTACCAGTTCCATACTGCTGATCTTTGTCTGCATGTCTGTGTCTCTGTGTGTGTTAAAACATCTATCTTCTTTATTTTGCCATAATTTCGGTTGTTAATATATCCAAACCTGAGCTTGATCTCATAATCTGTTTAGTACGGTAGGTCAATTAGGAGAACATGCACTATATCTAGCCTTAGGTTCTTGCACAGTTCTTGTTCTTAGGAATCTTTTCATTTACAGGCAGTAAATAGCAAAACCACACACTCCATTGAGTTCTGCTTTAAAAGGCATTGTGAGCAGGTGTAGTTACACACCAGCGTGTAGGAGGTTACACAACTTTATATCCATGTTCCTTTCCTTCTTTCCTATGTGTAACATTGTAAAACAGTTTGCCTGGATATGTAGAAGTGAGATTCAGGAAGCACACACACACCACACACAAACACCACACACACACACACACACACAAGAATTTATGCTTGGGTTTATAGTAACATTGATTTTCATTAATTCATGCTGGTGAAAGCTGTCCTAATTGTAAAATCTCTTCCCCTGGAGTGATCTGACAAATGACCTTTATGATCAAACACCAGCATCTGTGATTATTCATAATGAACCCAAAAAGAGAGATGTAGCCATAAAGTCTGGTTTATGGCATAAAAAGTTATCTCTAAGATAAAACTCTACAAGTTTGTGTTTTATGATATTTAAATTTATTATTAGAAATTCCTCACATTATAATAAAATAGTATCAGGGCTGGCTGACATAAATATACCAGCAGTTGTATATCCTCACTGGCTTTATTTATTTACTTTTTTTTTATTTCTTTTACTTGTCTGTGTCCAACAGCACCAGTAATGGTCATAAAAATATACAAAATATTATGAAGTAGAGATTGTGCTGATTCTTTCTAGCCCATACTATAGATTCATACAGCCTATTGTTCACAACCATGTGAAGTGATTAGAGTTTGTTACACTTGTTAAACTCTACACTCAGTTTGGTGGTATTCGTGCATCATTAATACAGCATAGGCATAGCAACTAAAGATGAGAGAATATCAATGCAAGGTTACATGAAATTAGAAAAGATATTCTAAAGATATATAAATAAAATATACAAAGGACAACAACAACAATAATAAAGTAACAGATGCATCAAATAAGTGGTAAATGGTGTAAAACCTGCATGAACAAAGGTATAAATAATGTGCTTAGAGTCACACGTCACTAGAGGGCAGCATTGGCTCACAACGCAGTTAAACAGCACGTGTTTGTGAAAACAAAGTCTAATAACCCCAGGTTACACAATCAACCAGCATATATGTTACATCTGTTTATTGATGGATTGGCACGTTGTAGAAGTGTTAGTAGAAGAATAGTCAGAGCAAATTATTATCCTGTTAGATGTAATGTGTATGAATCACCATCAGAGGGCGCTGTTAACTCATTTATAGTCTCTGACAAGCCTTTGTTCTAATGTGCTCCTTATTGTATGGTTTCCTGGATCTAATCTCATGGACTGGTTGCTCTGCAGAGTTTAGAGTATTTCCTACAACTGATTCACCAGAGCCAAGTAACGAGCTCATTATGAGGTGGATCAAGTGTAAATGAAATCAAGGAGAACTTCAGGACCAGGAACTGGACCAGTCCCCAGGAGGTTTCTTTACCTCAGCACAGATACTGAAAGGATCCAATCACTTTGAGTGCTAAGCATTGACCAAACACAGATAAGAAACTTTAGAAACATTGGACGTTAACCAACAAGAGCATAATACTGAAAACTCCCAATCTATATAATACCGCTTGCACTGCCAACACAAATCTGTACTGTTTTGCCTTTTGACAGGAGAAAACAGCAATGAAATAATGGTTTCATTGTGCTTCTTTCATCATGAACAATTTTCGTTCCTATTTAGGGAGTACACATAACCTGGACTCATTACATACAGATTGTGTGCTCTGTTAAGACGATGGTCTAAGCCTTTTGGGTTTTTTTGGCAAGGAGACAGCACAAAATGCATTCCTTTCCACACGTCAGAGTTTTTGCAGCTAGGACTAGCCTTCACAGGGTAACATTACTTCCGCTACAACAATAACCATGGCTGAGTCGAAGATTAAAAGCTTTTGCTGTGTCCTTTTGTGTCATAGCTAGAACGAAGACCAGAGAAAGTCGTGGCTTGTAGCAGCAGTGTCCAATCTTATATGGAAAGGGGTGTTGTGGGTGCAGGTTTTCATTCCAACCAAGCAGAAGCCACCCATGAGTCTACTAAAAGCCAAGAACAACTGATCAGACAGGTGGAATCAGGTGTGACTTCTGCTTGGTTGGAATGAAAACCTGCACCCACACCGGCCCTTTGTGGATAAGATTGGACACTGCTGGCTTAGAGTAATCAGGAGGGAGAAATTTATGAATTGTAATACACAAAGGGCATACTTTGTGACTGACTTGACTCGAGTCAGACTTAAGTGGCAAATTTGAGACTTGGGACTTGCTTGACAAATATTAAAAAAGACTCGACTTGACATTGACTTGGCATTCATGACTTGAGACTTAACTCGGACTTGAGTTAAATGATTCAGAGATGGGGGACTCGACTTGACTCGAGTCATACTTAAGTTGCAAATTTGAGACTTGAGACTTACTTGTGACTTGCACATGTGTGACTTACTCTCACCTCTGGTGGACAGCATTTCATCTCGGTCTCTGATTTGACACTCAACGGTCTCAGCATGAGCATGAACTCAATTCTACAGTTCTAATAATTACAAATACAGTTAGCAAAAAGATTCTGTCAGTGAAACCTGTGTACTCCTTGGTACTGCACTTTATGTAGTACTCTGTAGTGTATTTAATTCTGTGTCGTTTCTTGTAGTTTTGTGTTTTATGCAGCAACATGGTCCTGGATGAACAATGCTTTCATTTTACTGTGTACTGTACCAGCTGTATCTGGCTGAAATGACAACAAAAGCTTCATGACATGACACAATCACCATCAATGCTAAGCTTCATTATCGTAACCTGACCCTTAGATGCGTGAATGAATTCTTCCATGAATAATTTATATTCTTTGTTCAGCTCAGAATCCCTCATCACTGATTGTTCACCCACATTTCTAGACACATCTTTGAAGTTTAATCTCAGCAGTAATGACAAATATGAGGTAAAAACTTTTTCTATATCTTGGTGTGTCTGTTGTAAAACGATTTGACAGTAAGGCTTGCCAGAAATATTTTATAATAATTAGTATATAATTCAGAATTCTCCCAAGTTTTGTAAAAAACAAACAAACAAACAAACAAACAAAAAAAAACGTCATTTATGAACTAGCAATAAGTTACAGCTACTACACTCTTTGTGTCATGTTCAGGTCAAATTAATCCATTTTATATTTTTACTGAGTGTTTTGCATAAGTATTATCCGCATTTGAAAATTTGCAAATGTTTGAATGCAATAATATTTTGTTTCTTATGCTTTTATTGTTGTTCATCAATTGTATTTGACAAAATATTCAAAACATACAATAATGAAACCATCAATCCATTTCAGTTTCTTTTCTAGATTTATGCCAACAAAGTTTATTGTAATATATTTTGTTACAAAAATTAAAACTTTATCACAAAAAAGAATAACACTTTTATTGTTAAATATGATCTAGTAAGGGGGGGCACGGTGGCTTAGTGGTTAGCACGTTTTGCCTCACACTTCCAGGGTTGGGGGTTCGATTCTTGCCTCTGCCTTGTGCGTGTGAAGTTTGCGTCTCTGAAAAATTGTCCGTAGTGAGTGCGTGCGTGAGTGAATGAGAGTGTGTGTGTGCCCTGCGATGGGTTGGCACTTCGTCCAGGGTGTATCCTGCCTTGATGCCCGATGACACCTGAGATAGGCACAGGCTCCCTGTGACCTGAGATAGCTCAGATAAGCGGTAGAAGATGAATGAATGAATGAATGAATGATCTAGTAATTGCAAACATTAATCACTCATGTTATCTATATTGCTTGGGATTTTATATAAAGACAATATGTGTAAAGCACTTTTATTTATTTGTCTTTTTATTTCTGTAGTGCTTTTAAAACCATAACGTTACAGGTCAGTTTGACCCGAACAGGTCCAAAGAGTGAGCATAACACAGGGGTTAATATCTTGTAAAGTATTCTATAAACATCCAAGGACAAGAGTCAAATGTCAGGAGCAAATTATCATAGATGATTGATAAATTTGCTCGCATTTTGTTGATCACCATGTGGGTGGTTATTATTTTTATGAGTATTGGTGTACTTGGAAGTTCAGACTCTCAGCTGCTCTGATCAAGCACACGCTCAGTGTCCATCTGCCCTGCCATGCCCTGCTGGGAAATTCCTCTCTTCTCCTCCTCCAGCATGAGGGATAGTGCCAGGAATCCAAGGAGGGAGCATGGCTGTAAAAAAGAGGACAGCTGCCCCCTCATGGCCTGTGTTGTCCATTCTGCTGTTGGCAGAGAAACAAAGAAATCATGAAGTGCGAAGAAGGATAGCAGCTACTGTAGTTGAACAGATGGAGGTACAGCCAGGATTAGTGGCTCCAGACCCACAGAATGTTGCATGTTCTTCTGTCCAACTGATATACCAGAACAAAGTGTGTATAAATGTAATTTCATCCAGGATTTATGGATAAACTTTATGCAACACTCAGGGATTTCCCTCACCCAGCTGCACTGGCAGGCAATGCCTCTGAAGTGGTGTTTGGGTCCGAGGTTGGTCTTTTTGTTGTGGGACCTTGGTTGAGGAAATGTGGCTCGTGTGTCGTGTGTGCACATAAATAAAATCATGTAACAAACATCACTACCACCCCATCAACGCAATTCTTTCACTCGGAGTAAACAGTGGGTACAGGGCAAGACTATGACAACAGACCCAAGATATTTCCGCCAACACTATTTCTCATAGTTTTATTTCCAACAAAGCAGCCAGAATGTTATCATTGATATCAACTCATTTTAATCAACAGCACAATTCAATTTTATAGTTGCTGCCTTCTGCCATTGATTTGTGATGAAAAACCAGGGTGAGGCCCTGGACAACTACAACATTTGCTAACCCTTTGAGCTGGCCCTGAGTTTAAGTAACCACTGCTAGAAGAATGCCAGGAGGAATTTTAGGCCTCCTGACTGGCTAATCCACTGGGCTCCCAGCCCTGGACATTTTCATTCAGTAGGGAACGTTTCCGTTCCCTAGATCCCCTTGTGCTTTGTGTAGTTATGGCCCTTGGAATCACTTCTCCCACCATTACAGTTCCCATGTGAACACATAAATGCATACAATATATGTAATTAAATTCAAAACACACACTGTTTGCAAACTCCTGACCTAATCAAAAGTGTTTAACAAAATTATATAGGTATAATATATAGTAGTTACTTAATTGACTAACTGTCCAGAATGTAATCAATACTCAGATCATGTTTAATCAATAATGTAATGAATACACCATTATTTTTGGGAAACTGACAGCAAAATTCTATTACAGTAAAAGCCATTAGATGTAAGTGAGAAGACAGAGATTTCAAAATTGTGAGTTTATATAAGCAATTTATTTATTAAAAGCAATACACAGTACAATGACGTCTCAGTCAGATGATGACTTCAGGACTTGCATCATGCACATGTGATCATGTGTTTATTGTTGCAAAATGTTTTGACATACACCCATCTCCTGGTGGGTGCCTTTTAACACATTATTACACCCAAGGATTTATACAATGTAAACATCTGGAGAAACTATTTAAATTTCCTTTACCAGAAATAATTTTAGCAGAACAAATGGTAGAGATACAGCTGGAACTGGCACATAGTCTAAAGTCTTTTATGATCATAGATCTTGAGTATTCTGCAACCAGGATATTAGATTCAGTATCTGGATGCCTCTGCCGAGGAGGTTATGACTCGACAATAGAGCATTCAGCCAGATGATAAAAGCAAACACAATCAAAATGACACAAAACACACACAGAAAAGTAATTTTGTCAAATTACATGTAGAAACTTAACAATATAACAACAACAAACTTAACAATTTAAAGAAATCTGTTCTGCTTGGAGGAGTGTCCAAGATCCAAGTCCCTAGACTTGCTAGACGTTTCAGGAAGAGGTCCAGTGCTGTTATCCCACAGGACACTTAACTAGTATTAATTGTGAGTGTGCAAATAATTCAAAACCAGAAGAATATATATGCAATATTTTTTATTCACTAATGTATTTTAATGAATGCATATCACATAGTATCACAATATTTGTTTCAATATGTTATGTTTAAGCCTTCACTGATCAGCCTTATTGTGTAGGTCCGAAACAGATCTGACCCGAGAGACCTGTGCTCTGGCTACAACCTCTAAAATTCGAGATATCCGAACAAAGAATTTCACTCTGCTGTAATGTATATATGACAAAAAAAGGCTTTAAGGCTGTTCTCAACACACATCAGTATGACTTTGGTGCCTATGACACAGTCAATGGTTCACTGGCTGTCCTTCCTTGGAACATATTTGGTAGCTACTAACTATCGTTTTGGAGATGCTCAAAGTTCTTTATCACAATTTGGCTCTGATAAATGTCGATCAGTTCCTTATGCTTGCACACATTTTACACTTCCAACACATCAAATTTAAGAACTGGCTTTTCCCTTGCTGTCTAATATATCCTATTCCTTAACAGGTGCCACTGTAACAAGATGATCAATGTTATTCACTTCACCTGTCAGTATTTTTTAATGTTCAGTGAACTCGGTGTAAAAGATTGTGTTGTGATTGCAATGCATTGTGTTATTTATTTTAAATATTAATTATTGCTTATTTATCTGAACAATAATTTTGATGTGGACTACACACATCAACCCATGATAGCTGAAGGATTCCTTCATCTGACTAGTAGGTAATACCTTGAAATATTGAACGACTGGTATTTTTCAACAGAAACACCAAGCTGCCCATAACTATCTGACCTCATGGCTGCCCCACCCTTCTGAGTAGCCTTTGGAAAAGCATTAGTTTCTCCTTGTGTGCTTAGACAAACATTCACTTGCCAATGCTAGGACAGATTTGTAAATACCCAGGCTAAATATAGTGGCCCAGATTACTCAAGCAAGAGCATGAGGTTATGGAGGAGAGGGCAGCTCCCTGAGGAAGGATGTGTGCTGAGAGAGTCTCCATTTCTGCTGAGCAGAAGCTGTGACAGGGCCATGTGTTCAGTCTGGGGGAGGAGAAGATATCTTTACTCTTTAAGAGAGCATTGAAATCCCATGCATAGGGTCAAAAACAACGTGAAAACTAGGACTTGTCTGATTATACAAAAATATTCTTTTCTTTTTTTGATGTTGCATTTTTTAATCTTCAAATAAAACTAAGGCTTCTTATTAGGATATAATGTCCCCTTTTTGTTGCTATAAATGACAACTCACAACAACATCTGGAAAAGGTCCCCCCCCTCTCTGTTTGTCTCTCTTTCTCCCTCTCTCTGCCTGCCTGTCTCTCTCTCTCTCTCTCTCTCTCTCTCTCTCTCCCTCTCGCTCTCTTGCTCTCTCTCTCTCCTTCTCGCTCTCTTGCTCTCTCTCTCTTTCTCTCTCTCTCCCTCTCTCCCTTTGTCTGCCTGTCTCCTGTCTCTCTCTCGCTGTGTCTCTCTCTGTTTCTCTCTAAAATAATGAAATTTTAAACTAAAGCTGCTAATCTGATCTGTGCAGGCTTTTATCAGTCTACACAGACACTGCTGCTCCACTCCCAGACAATTGGTGTCTAATGTGCTCTCAAATGTCTGATAACAGTTCTTCTACTTTTGTTTCGGTTTTTTTTTCATACATTTTTTAAATAAGCACCAAAATCCTCTTCCATTTTTCCTTTTTTTGTGAAGTATTCTTTTTTAAAAGTGGCGCATTCAAAAAAACCACACCGCAAAAATCCCTTTTGCTATTTTGAGTACCCTTGTGAAAACATGCACATATACATTAAAGATTCAGATGTTCCAAATACCACATGAATTGTAATATGTCCCTCTTACTGAGTGATGCTATGTAGTGTGGATTTAGGTGGAGCCTGCAAAGAGGACAGCGCTGGAAATCTCAAACTAGCATAAGGTTTACTTGCTATGGGCTGGTGTCCCAGGAAGAGAAGCATGTAATCAGTTAGGACAGGGAGCATTCAGCATCTGTTTGGCTCTTATATCTGTGTATTAGAACACAAATGAAAAGAGACATCCATGAAGCGTGCTATACACATTTTAAAGAAAATAAAACCTTATTTTAGCAACTTAAATACATACACTGCAATGTAATCAGCAGACGCCCTAAATATTATATCCAGGATTAATGTTTCTTCATATAATTATCTATTTATTCGTGTCACATATCAGTGTTTATTGCCTGCCTATGGGCAAATTCTGGCCTACAATGCTTATGCAGCAAATGTCCAGGTTACCAAGCCACACAAAGCTGCAGTAACGGCAAGCTTACTGACACGGAAACCCCAGGCACTGTGAGATTAAAACACCACAGAGGCTTGTCTGTAGACAGTCGAACAGTCAATGCAGATGTGTAGATTTTCCTGTAGTGAAAAGCTTTTTAAAACAGTGACTTAACCGGTCTCACGGTCTAAGATAGCTGAGAAAAAGAGCATGTTATATTTATCTAACAGAATGATGCTGGGATGTTCTCAGTGTCATCAGACAGCATGTGGGTCTGTGAGACTAGCAGCGTTAAGAGCTTCACACAATGGAAAACCATTTCTTTTGATGAATTATAAAGGAAAAAGAATTAATTGGTTAAAAAGATGGTTATGTTTGACTAGGGCAAAAATTAAGTGGTCCAGATTTACAGCTGGCTCAATGAAAACAAGAAGGGAAAGTGTTCTAGGCATGACTAGGACGTGCCAATGTCATTCAGAAAGATTTCACATTGCTAACGGTCTGGCGTGTCCTGAAGAATCTCTATTCATGAGCAGTGAAAGGAGCTTTTGTTGCACACCAGCTCAAGGATGGAAAAAGAGAGACACATGGACCCCTCATAGGCACGCTGTGTGGATGTCCCAGCCAGGCAACTACACTGAGATTGACAGGTTGTCGGACCAATGAGCGCCGGTGCGTTCAACCAGGCACGCCTGGTGGGCGGGGCTATGCAAATATAGAGCCTTTCTCAAGCGGGATGCTCCAGTGAACGCTTCTGGCGCTACTGAGGAAAGCTGTAAATTTCGGCTAAACGCCAGACATCCTTTTTATTTTCTGATTCAAAACAGACAATAAACATGGCGTCAAAGTGTCCAAAATGCGAAAAGACAGTCTATTTTGGTAAGTTTATTCAGTTTAATTTGCTTTGTTTTTAAATCAGATGACATTTTTGAGTCTTTACACAGAGATGAAATATATTCTGGGTGAAAATGTTGTATAAAATATAAAATGGCTTCATCTTAACATCCCGCTTTGTGTGCCTTTAAAAGCTAAATTAAAACAGGTTGTACGGGGTTTTAATAAACACCAGTCATGTAGACAGGGGGTCAATATCGTTGTCTACACTCACTAGTGTACACTAGTGTAAATCACCTTTAGCACTTTAGCTTAATACTTTCTGCTTTTAGCCTGATGGTGCGTTCACTTTACACAAAGACAACAATTCATGCAGAACTGACACCTGATGTACTGCTCTGAACCTTAACATCTTTATTAAGTGCGGTTGTGTTAACGTGAGGACTACTCACATCCCTGCTTTATAAATAATCTTTATTTATTTATTTGTTTATTTATTTGTTTGTTTATTTATTTATTTATTTATTTGATTAACTAATGTTGGCACTTAAAGTAGCAGGAACTTGAACACACCCTCAGACAGCCATTTGCTTAACATTGCTGCTGCTTTACTGGAGAATTTAAATGATAATTTTCCCCTCACATGATCCCTGATTTTGTTCAGACTTCTAAATTATAGATTCTTTTTTTACTGTAATGAAAGTGCAGGTCTGTATTTGCCCTGTGCATTTTTTCTTTTCACACCCAAATGATTGATCCATTATCATTGTACTCTGTCTACTTCCTTTCTTTTCCTTCTGTCTTATTATAAAGAACCTTTTAATTGATCTGTATTTAATACCGGATCTAATGGTACAGTATCTGTGTGTAGAATACTGATCACTATCCTTCTTCATACTGCATGAGATGGAAAACTAACCCGTCCTGTCAGTCACGCTGTTATGTAAAAAAAATCAATTGGGTGAATGGAATCAGGGTTTATATAAGAGCAATCACAGCCTTGCATCCATTCATCCTTTAGTCTCGTATAATCCAGCAGTTTCCCTCAAGAGACTGTTTGGTTCTGTTATTTGTGTAATTGATCTGGAAGTCATAGCAGTGACACTTGACTTAACACTGGGTTGTGTTGTTTTGTCAGTGCCTGATTTCTAATTTGCTTTTTTCAGGATCAGCTGCACCGCTGGATGTAATCACATTATTTATTTGACTTTATGGTTCAGGATGTGGGTGCGCTAGATTTTCCTAAACCTCTTGGTAGACACGTTTGGTTTTGTCTACGTCATAGGGCGGTGGGCCTGATCAATTAAACAGTGTACTATTATTAGCGCCCAGCTGAAATCATGGCAGCTGTGGACTCTCGGGTGTGTCCCACTCCATCCTGTCTAAGCGCTGCTCTGAAAGTCTGATGTAGGAATTTCTGAAAGGTTCCCATGTCGTTTATATATCTACCTTCTAATCTGCTTGAGTGCGACTCACTTCATTAAACACCACTGGCCGTCTAAAGTAATGTTATATTATAACATTACAGTGTTTCTTGTGAATGTAAGATTTTTCGTTCCTTATAATGTGTAGAAAAGTCAGGACTTTTTAATTATCTCATCTCTTTTACAGCTTGGCACCAGGAAAACAAGAAAGGAAGTGTTCTATGCACTATTTAGACTTTCCGTTTAATAACAGGAATTGAATGAACTGCGGTGTTGTAAACTGGGTGTTAGATTTTACCATGTAGGCTCTGGATGTAAAATCTTCTGTCCCAAACATCAACAAGTATTTTCAAATGGGCTTTTACACATTGTGTATCCTATTTTAAATGCAAGTGGTGAACCAATGTCTTTAAGGAAGCATTTTAATGTTTAAAGCCTACATTTTATTACTCCTTTTTTTCCTTTCTTGGTTCTGTCCTACAGATGGTGTACGCATCTGTAATAAAAGGCCAAAAAGGCACATTTCCCATTGATTGTCAATCCTATTTTATGTAGGGTGGCAACTGCATTTTAGAACCCACTTTAATATGTCATCTTTGAGCTTATTTTAAATATTTATTGTAAGCGTACTTTAATTTTTAATGTAGCTAAGGGGGAAGGAAGGAAGGAAGGAAGGCTTTATATCTATTCCACAATAAATCAAGTCACTAACCATCACACATCTGCCTCATTATTTAGACAGACAGACAATATAGATAGATAGATAGATAGATAGATAGATAGATAGATAGATAGATAGATAGATATACATACGTTTTTGATCTCAGTCGAAATTCAAGCATCCAGTAACAACAGAAAAACAAGATTATCATAACACAGTACTGTATCCAGAGTGTAACTGTAATTCAGCAATTAATACTTGGCTACATAGTACCACATACACACACATACATGTGCGTATATGTATGTGTGCATGTGTCTGTATGTGTTTGTGTCTGGTTTACTCAACCTGGTGATTCCACATTTGAATAATCATAGTGCCCTTCATAAGTAATGCTTCCACAAGGGCCTGTTATAAAGAGTAAGGAAACCCCACCTCTTGGCACAACACTGGCCTTATGTAGCCTGGTTTGAAGAGCCCTTGCATCAGCCTGAGAAAGTCAGACACATCTGCACACCAAAGATTTCCTGCCACACCCATCGCTACCGCTATGTAACGCCTGAGTTCCGAAATTAACTCGAAGTGTAACTCCAAAGCTCCCACTTGCCTGACAAATTTATGATTTGTTTGCAGACAATAGTAGAATGTCTCCTCTCTTAAATAAGGTTAAGGCCATGGAGCTTAGTGAGGCGTGCGTTCATATATCAGACGAGGCACAGCTGTTCAAGCAGATAATGTTATTTCAGAACAAATAGCTGTTAATAATGAGAGATTGGAGAGGAGGCGCTGGAATGGGTTTTGCAGAGGTTATTTATGCTGTAACAGTAGCGTCAGCAACCTCAGTGTTTCTGCAGGGGAGGTATAGTCCTACGTCCTGACAGATGAGGCGAGCGGATCATGCAGTAATCAGAGTCCTGTAACTGGAATGTTAAATGGCAAGCATTCAGAACAGAAGTCAGAGATAATATTTGAAGTTCAGCTTTCTTTGCAAATTTTGTTGGAGCCCCTGCTGTTATTTGCCTGTGATTACGCATTATCCAATTCCTAAATGCAGAGCCAGCAATCAGGAATTATATTTTTCCAGCCTCCCTCTTGTCTTTCTTCAGTTTCTCTGGCGTAGGCTGTTGCAGATAATCACAGAAAAGCAATTAGTCAACCAAAAAAAACCTCCTTTCAGCAAGCCCTGTAAAGAGCCTCTGTAAATTACCAGTGCCCTGCGATTTCCTCTCTCTCCATTACCCACTTAAACAATTCCCCCACTTGGATTATCACAGGCCACACACAATTAAAGAAGTTGCTAATTCTGTGAAAATGTTGCAGTGTCAAATGATCTAGGTCGGTGTAATGGTTAAATTGTTTAAATAATTAAATATATTATTAAGAGCGCAGATTAAATAATTGTTAAAAAGAGTTAACAACCTTTTTAATGGGATAATATCAAGTTTAGATGTTTCCATTTTATATGATAGGCATTAAAACAAATTAATGCTCGTTCATGTAATTTTATAATACGTGCTACATCCAGCACATAGATGTTTGCAGCTAGCAAATGATGCTTCTGACTTATATTATATTATATTATTCATTCATTCATTCATCTTCTACCGCTTATCCGAACTACCTCGGGTCACGGGGAGCCTGTGCCCATCCCAGGTGCCATCGGGCACCAAGGCAGGATACACCCTGGACGGAGTGCCAACCCATCGCAGGGCACACACACACTCTCATTCACTCACGCACTCACACACTACGGACAATTTTCCAGAGATGCCAGTCAACCTACCATGCACGTCTTTGGACCGGGGGAGGAAACCAGAGTACCCGGAGAAAACCCCCGAGGCACGGGAAGAACATGCAAACTCCACACACACAAGGTGGAGGCGGGAATCGAAGGTGGAGGCAAACGTGCTAACCACTAAGCCACCGTGCCCCCCCATATTATATTATATTATATTATATTATATTATATTATATTATATTATATTATATTATATTATATTATATTAAATACAGTTATATTATATCGTTGTGTTATTATCTGCAGTGTATACATGTCGTACTCTATCTGCTACACTAGATTAAAGCCCGAATTAAAGTCCCCTCATTGATAATCTTACGCAGTGCTTCATTGTTGTCCTGTGCTTTGGTGTCCTTCATTCCAGGAAACATGACTCCATAATGCAAGTCTAACAACTACATTGGTCCCCAGTGATGGAGAAATCATTATCTGGGATGATGATGATTGGTATTGACCACAGGGCTGACTGTGTGTAACTGAAATGATAGATTTATGCCGAAATAATTGGCTACACACGGTTTCAAATGTGTTTAAGGAGCTGGACTGTGGCGAGCTACTAACTAGCTGGATGAAACAGTAATTACTGCATTGTACAGGCACTCAGACAACCTTCTGTGTCTCATAATAACAGCAGTATTGTTTAACCACAAGTCTGTACGTCTGCTTTTTTTATTCTACTTATTTTTCTTAGGTCTGCTACTGCTTCATGTCTCACTCTATTACATTTTCAGACCCTTGACTCCTAATATCTGTGTGAACAGATTAGTCTCTCGTTTTAGTAGTAATAATTTACGCTGTGTTGAACTTGCATTCTGCCATTGAATCTCTGGTGAACAGGTGTAGCTTTGTACTCATGGAGGATGAGCAATATCATAGCTACATTATTACCAGGTCTTTTATATGACCTTGTTGGAGTCCAGCACTTTTATTGTGCTGTGATGAATTTTATTTCATAGTGAAAACGATCCCTGTTTCCCCGAGCTGCTCCCAAGGGAGAGTACGAGGACCGACAGACCTAAAACAAAGCTCCCTCTTCTGGCGGAAAAGCCGTGGAAGAGTAGAGCGCCAGAGGAAACCGCTTGCCCTCTTTGGCCGCTTGTGACCGGGTCTGATAAGAGGAGGTGTTTCCTCTTGTGGATGAAAGCTGCCCCAGCAGGACTTCTACATTGTGTACAAGAGGAGATTTATAATTGGAAGGAGTATTCTTAGGACTGGGGTTATGCCACTTGGGACACTCCTGACGGAAGGGAAAATGATCGAGAGGAAATGCAGAGATTTGGATACAAAAGAATCAGAGCGAGAAGTTGACAAACTGGCTGTTCAGCTGCAGCTTCAATTTTAGTATTCCAGTGTATCAGCAGGAGAAGTGTTGATGTACAGGATGCAAAAATAAAGCTGCAGCTGCAACAACAAGGCAATTTCTCCTTTTTTCCCCCACATATTTTAATAATAAATGGTGCAGTTCCACTTTAGATATATTGTGAGGATTCAGTGGGGTTCAAAAGTCTGGGGACTGGGGCTTTTTTTTATATGGGAAATTATTTATTTATTTGTTTGTTTGTTGTTTTTTTTTGTTTGTTTGTTTATTCCCAACCACAAATCTAAATATTTAAAAACAAAGAGAGTAACTGTTAAAAGTCTCGACTGTTCATTATTTATATAAATATTAGCAAATGTGTGATTTTGCTATGTTTTAAATGTTTCCTCATGTCTAATCTCTTTTATCGAATCATGTATTCAGACGACACTCTGATTGGATTTGTACCTAAATTCGATTGTAAAACTTTACACAAACTAGCGGAGTCAATATACGAGCTGTATATTGTACACACACTGTATCTGAAGCAAAAAAAAGGGGGATGTGATAAAAATACTACAACTCTGTAATTCATGCTAAGGTTTCGGTTCAGTTGTTGCCAATAATATCATTTGTAATGACATTTGATATATTAAAAACAAAATGCAAAATAGGAGAATTGTCACTAGTGCTTTGAGATATTCTGAACCAGATCAACCCTGAAGAAATAAGCCAAACACAGAGCTTATTGGGTGGCACAGTTGCACAAGTCTGGTTACTTCAAAGCTCCTGGTTATAAGTTTCAATATTTACTTCTGGCTGGTGTTTGTGTGACTTCTCCAAATGTCTATATTCATTTATATTCTTCTGACCAGTACTAATACTTTCTGACTCATGATTCATCATTATGTTTCGATGGAGCCTGGGATAGACAATTCTCACAAAATGTGTCAAAATCACCAGCATTGCTTACAGCAATGTACTTATTTTAAGTACTCCTTCGACAGCAGTGCTAAAAACAGCTTTTGATAAAGTACAGGAACCTCTGTTTCAAGATTTATCTTCTCACTAGAGCATAATGTAAATCATACAATTCTTGAATGTATCCGATAGACCTTCATTTTCATGATTAGAGTAAACCACTTTGACTTGCTGATGGGTCAAGCAAGATTTATTAATGTCTGTGCCTCTTTTTTTTTTCCTCGCCTATTCTCTTTCTAATCTACTTTCTTGCCCCTCTCTCTCTCTCTCTCTCTCTCTCTCTCCATTAGCTGAAAAGGTGACGTCTCTAGGGAAAGACTGGCACAAGTTTTGCCTGAAGTGTGAACGCTGCAACAAAACCTTGACAGCAGGAAGCCATGCTGAGGTGAGAGTGTACAACATCACACTGAGAGCTCCATGTTAGCAGTGATTACATTTTTCCCAGGCTTTCACAGTCAGTACTACCTTCCTTGTTTACTCACTCACTCCATAATATAAGACCCATTATAAATTATATTTAAAAAAAAATCATACCCAAAGTTACAGTGCTGTACCTGGAGATTAAGTGTAATATATATATATATATATATATATATATATATATATATATATATATATATATATATATATATATATATTACAGCTCTTTCCTCATTGGCTAATTTCACCTGGATATTATATAGCCTTCTGTCTGAGAACTGCTTCTGTAATGATAGAGACTCATGATGAGCATCTCTTTAAAACATTTAATACTGTTCTGTAGAAGTAATGATTTATAATTTCATTATCAGATGTCACCCAGGATAAACTGGTTCCTCTCTAAGTTTCTTCCTCGTCACATCGCAGGCCTAAAAATATAATTATGAAGACGTCAGTGCTTCTGCTTTATTATGATATATTATATATCTCCCTGTCATTTTGCTTTAAGATGCACATTGTTTACTGGTCTGACTGAATCATATTTTCAAGAGTATCTGTTATTGTTATAGTCTACTGTTAATGATGCTTTAACTGTAACTGAATTAAATACTGGGTTTAGAGGACAGTTCACTAGGTAAAACAGGTTGGTGTGACATAATAGTGGCTCTATTATTAACTCTTTAGTGCACAATTAAAAATTCTGGTAATGGTAATGCCAATTTATCATATTTACAAAAACAAAAGGCTAACAGCTAGAGGGTCATACCTGTAATAAAATTTTTAGATATCATAAATGATCATATGCCTAAAATAACACTGTCACTTCACTGTATTAATTCAATTCAAATTTATTTGTATAGCGCTTTTAACAATTGACATTGTCTCAAAGCGGCTTTACAGAACATAAACATAAAACAAAAAGTTAATATAAAGATTAATATAATACAAAAATTCAAGATGAATATTAGAGATATTTAAATGTGTTTGTATTTATCCCCAATGAGCAAGTCTGAGGTAACTGAGGCGACTGTGGCAAGGAAAAACTCCCTAGAATGGTAAAGGAAGAAACCTTGAGGTGAACCAGACTCAAAGGGGAACCTCATCCTCATATGGGTGACACTGGAGGGTGTGATTATAAATATACAGTCTGACAAATGTTGTATTGATGAGGAGGCTGTTGTCCTCAAAGATCACATGGAGTTGGCATCTCCTCTTTAGTACAGCAGAGTCCAACTGGAGCTGGTAGATCTCTGGTAGGCCTCATCTCTGTGGAGGTCCAAAATCTTCATGGCACGGAAGACAGTCGGAGCTGGTACAATTTCTGGATGCCTCGGGATGGTAGAAAGAGAGAAACAGTGGAGAGGGATTAACGTAGCTGCTTTTCATAATATTAGCAAGCACTAGATGATAATGTGCATTTGGTCAGATGTAATAGAGCACAATATTATGGGCTGTATTACGTGTAAGCCTGACTAAAGAGAAGTTTTTAATCTACATTTAAACTGGGAAAGTGTGTCTGAGCCCCAAACACTATCAGGAAGACTATTCCAAAGTTTGGCAGCTAAATACGAAAACGCTCTACCACCTTTAGTAGACTTAGATATTCTGGGAACTACCAGAAGTCCTGAGTTTTGTGATCTCAGAGAGCATGAAGGGTTGTAACGTGTTAGAAGACTAGTTAGATACATGGGAGCTAAACCATTAAGAGCCTTGTATGTAAGTAGCAGTAGTTTGTAATCAATTCTATACTTAACATGTAGCCAGTGTAGAGATGATAAAATTGGGGTTAAATGATCATACTTTCTTGGTAAGAACTCTGGCAGCTGCATTTTGGACTAACTGTAGCCTATTTATTAAAGATGCAGGACAACCACCTAGTAATGCATTACAATAGTCCAGTCTAGAGGTCATGAGTACATGAACTAGCTTCTCAGCATCAGATACAGACAGGATGTTTCTCAACTTGGCAATATTTCTAAGGTGGAAAAAGGCTGTTTTTGTAGTATGGGCGATATGATTTTCAAAAGACAAGTTGGTGTCTAATATAACACCCAGGTCTTTCACTGTCGAGCTAGAAGTTACAGTACATCCCTCTAAATGGAATTTGGATTGTGAGAGCTTGGTTTTTAGACTGATAAGTAGTGTTTTTGTCTTATCAGTGTTTAACAACAGAAAATTACAGGTCATCCAATCATTTATCTCTTTAACACAGTCAATTAATTTGGACAATTTAGCTATTTTGTTATTTTTTTTTTAAGATGTATAACTGGGTATCGTCAGCATAACAATGAAAACTAATCCCATGGCTCCTAATGATGTTCCCTAAGGGAAACATGTATATTAAGAAAAGCAGAGGTCCTAGAACTGATCCTTGAGGGGCCTCATAATTACCTGGCAATAAACTGGAGGATTCAACATTTAATTCTACAAAATGGTATCAATCAGACAGGAAGGATCTAAACCAACTTAAAGCCTGTCCATGACTACCTGTGTAATTTTGTAAGCGATCTAGGAGATGTTGTGATCTATAGTGTGAAATGCAGCACTAAGGTCAATTGTGAGATATTGATATCTCAATAAAGAGATATTGTTCTCCTGTAAGAAGGAGCTCAGTTGAACAGACACAACCTTTTCTAGTATTTTAGACATAAACTGAAGATGTGAAATAGGTCTGTAATTTGATAGTTCATTAGGAGAATTAGGTTTCATAATGAGGGGCCTAATAACTGCCAACTTGGAGGATTTTGGGACGTAACCTTAAGATAACGAGGAGTTAATAATATTAAGAAGAGGCTCACCAGCTTTATGTAACGCTTCTTTCAGTAATTTAGTTGGGATGGGATCTAGTTGTTGGTTTAGCTGTAGTAATAAGTTTATCTAACTCGTCCTGTCCTGTACTTGTAAAGCACTGTAGTTGTGAGTGTAGAGCTTTAGGTGAGACTGGGTCACAAGATGCAGGTGCAGGTGTTTTGACTCTAACCTTTTTTAATCAGATGGGGGCAACAGTGTCTAATGTGCTAATGAAGATAGCGCCTGTGCTGTTAGTCATTTCATCTAGGTCGTTTGCGTTTAAGGGTATAGTAAGTAGTTGAGACAGATCAGGCAGGTTACTTGTGAATATGTCTTTAGTGGTCAGAATAATAGTTCTACCGAGTCGATAACATGGTGAGACATGGTTAGTTTGTTCTACAGGTAGTGTGTACAGTATGAGGCAATGGTCTGTGATACCATTGCTTTGAGGTATGATATCTATATCAGTGACATCTATTCCGTGTGATATTAAATCTAGCGAATATTTAAGACGATGAGTTGGCTAGTGATGTTTTAATTGCATCACAGCTGATGTGCTATGTATCACGTGTAAAGCATATGTTCATTTTCTTAGGGTAGGAGTGGTCTATTTGTAAAGGGCTTTAGGTCCTTGGGAACATGACCTGTGTGTGTGTGTCTGTGTGTGTGTGTCTGTGTGTGTGTCTGTGTGTGTGTCTGTGTGTGTGTCTGTGTGTGTGTCAGTCCAGTACGTTGCTGGACTCTTTTCTGTTTTTAGTTAGTTTTACTTTAGCATTAAAATCAGGGTCTACATTGCTATGGCAGTATATTTTAAATCATTAAATAAACAACACTACCTTAACTAATATTTATTCCTCTGTGGTGTAATTTTGAGGCCTTGCCTTTTGCCAGATACACCACTTTATTTACCCTTTTTAACCGTCCCATGAGGACAGTCTACCAATGTTTCATGTTTTGGGCCTTGTTGATTTGATTATCTTGCGCCTCATGATCAGATAATAAAGTTTGAAATGAGTGTGTGATGTTTTATAGGAGTCATGTCTGAGCTTTTTTTATTTTTCATTCTACAAAGGCAGTTTGATGAGTATTGCTTTGCGAACCCAAAACATCTTCTCCTTTATTATTTATGCTTCCAGAAGCTGGTATTTGCATTTAATATAAAAGCAGAGCCTCCGCCATCCCTAGCTGAATGCTGGTCTGCATCAGTAATCTCTCAGTGAGAGTATTTATACCTTCAATCCCTGCAAGGGCCCAGTAATTATCTAGCTCAAAGTATGTACTCCAAAGTGGGTGCCATGTTTCCATGACAGCCTGGAAAGGTAGCTAACATAATTTAACCCAAATGTTTGATGAGCTAATCCAACTAATCCAAACTGCCCCTGGTGTCACTATGACTCTAACCAAAAACCTCAAACATTCATACTGGAGATGAATAAAGGAATAAGTATATATTTATATGTAAAAGTGCTTTAGCTTTTTTATGTTGTATATTTCTTAATAGGTTAAAGATGCTCTATAGCTCTATACTTGTTCCCAATTTCCTTCATCTGCTGTTAACCTCCAGACATCATCAGAGGATGGCTATTGGCTGTTGGTAAGACACCAACAGAATTTATTCATCTCATAGTAATTCACAGTGGATCCAGAGCCCTTTCACATTTAAGGGTAGTTTGGTGTAGCCAATCCAACTAGGGGCATGATTTTGTGAGGGACAACATGGGGGAAAAACTCCACAAAGACAGAAACCCAAGCTCAGGATTTAACCAGGGACCCTGGAGCTGTGAGGTTGCAAAACTACCCACTGAACTACACTGCTGCTTTTAAAATACATATCAAATAAAACAGTTATCAGTGAGATCCAATAGGGAGTAGTTTCTATTATCAAACTAACAGACAAGAAATTAAGGTATAATTTTTTTATTTCAATTTTACCTGTGTCCCAAATTACATACGACACACTATTCACTTACACTATGCCTGGTATCTATTCTACTTTCTCGTGTGGTGTAGTAAAGTCTCAGATGGAACACTGACTCTTGTAATGAGATGTGGCTAGCTTTAGCAGAACACAGTGACTTTAAAATGTTAAATAATAATCCCCAGATTGTGGGCTAATTGAAAAGAGATTTGTAAGACTTTTTCACTGGCGTGAGGACATCTTGATTTTTTTTTCTCCTCCAGCATTAGCACCTGGTGTACTCGGTGTGTAATCTGCGGCGATTAAGCATTCCCTTTATTTTTTTTAAGCAGTGTACTTTTCCTCAGTGCGCTTGTACTATTCAGAATAAAAAGCACCACAGTTCCAGTTGGATAATGCCTATGACAAATCTGGAAAATTGTCATTAATTACAAACAATCTACAAGATATTATTGTGTTTTGGCATCCAAAAAGATATGGTTCATTTATATATCTACCTCTTGAAGGTCTGGTTAGTGAGGCTGCACTTTGGAAAGTGTGGAGTTGGGTTTCTGATGGAAAAACAATGGCAAAGACATTGGTATTAGGTTGTGGGAAGTGAGTGGGCTGGGACCTCCTAATTCATTTCACTGGTACCAGTAGACAAAGCAGCCTGGCTTGAAATAGAATGAAATTAATCCTTGCCTCAAGCGGAAGGCTGAACAAGCCATCACACAAGAGCCACAGTGATGGCACCAGTACAGTGTGCAGTGGAAATAGTTTTAGGCTTATTACCCCGTTCAGTATTCCTGATGAGTAAGAATCTGCCATTGAAACCCAGTCTTGACCATGTGTGGTATATCTGTCTGCTATGTTGAGACTGTAAGCATTTCTAAAATTTTTCCCAGCAGACATCTGCTAACAGGGCCAGTGGCCTTGTTCATGAATTCCTCCTGAAATCCTCACAGCTGGCCAGTAGTTGTTTCCATAATAAACACATCCCAGCCTCATCCCCGTCACAGAAGTAAAGATTATTCATATTCAGAACACACCACCTTGTTATAGCGGAGCCAATATCGCAGGACAGCAAGCATTTCTTTGGCTTTTAAAAAAATCTCAGATGAATTTGTTCTGGAGGTGCTTAGTATGGAAAGTGAGCATCTAGCCAAATTAATGCCATAGTAAATGAAAACACGCACTCAAAAGCTCAGACAATTAGCTTTACAACTTGAGACAGCTTCAGACTTCTAACAGATGGATATACCGATGGAACATAGTCGGATGGAAACAGATGCAGAGTTTTAATTCATGCCTTTCTCACATTCTTCTGCCTCTTTTTTTCAGCATGATGGGAAACCCTTTTGTCACAAGCCCTGCTATGCTGCGCTCTTTGGGCCAAAAGGTGAGAAATCAGTTCATGACTAGTGCTGGTAGTAAGCTGGTAGTCATTGCATCAAAACAACACTTGTTGAGTGCAAAACATGAAATGAAGAACTTACTTGGTATTAAGCCATCAATGACATCATGGGACATTTTATTTATCTTTGTTTATTTTGGTTGCTAGCACTGAACCACTTATGCTGAATTTAGACAGTGCTTTAATAGAAGGAGGCAAACCTGAGTGTTTAAAGCAGCAGTGAGTGCTTAAAGCAGCTTAAGCTCAAAGTTAGAAGGTGCCATGAATTGCACTTCATTTGCAAAGTGGAGACCCCGAAACGCACACGTCTCAGTGCTCAGAGAAATGACGTTCTCTCACACATGAAGGTTTATTTGCTGGTTTGCATCACAAATCTGCTCCAGAAATACATTTATGTTCACCACACTTGCTGAAACAGCTTTGCACAATCAGATCAGCAACCCTCATATTTTTACCACTTCAAATTCAATTAAAATACTGAAAGATGTTTTATCAACTTGTATGCTTTACTTTATTGCTATCATTAACTGTAATTGTGCAATATTTTAAGATGGCTGTCGTTTTGTGTCCAGAGCTCATTAGTGTAACAGTAGATGGAAACACCCACTTCACCCAGTATCATGTGAATTGGGGTGGTAACCTGATATTCCTATTATACTAATGTGTGCCTATACAGAAGTGATACGCTTAATATGACCACTTACTCTATGTTACTTCAACTGTTGTAGCACTGAACTGTTCAGAAAGTATCTGTACATTTGGTTTTAAAATGCACACAACTGTGTCAGAAATGGAATTGAACTAATTGCAGATTATTACGTTTCCACTTCAAACTGTAAGCAGTGGGTTTTTTCAGTATAACAGGTTCACCTGGCTGTCTGTCTTCATGTAACCGGGCTGAAGTTAACGGAAGTGAAACAAACAGATGTTATTCCTCCTGTTCACAGTTGTTGCTTGTCATGACAAAAGATAAATGGCTCTCTTTGCAGTATTGTGTGACTGAGGGCCCTCTGCTGGACAATACGTATTAGGTGCTGTTTGTTAAAATGGGGATGGATGTTCTTTTATTAATATCATATTAATCTGCATTATTAATAACACTGGATTGAAGATTTTTATTATTTGATGCTGTTTCTTTTAAGCACTTGTCTTCTTGGGTGGATTTAATTTTTGATACTTATCCAGGTGTCAACATTGGCGGTGCAGGCTCTTATGTGTATGAAGCACCAGTCAACAAAGACCCAGCCCCAGCTACCATGGACTCTGAAGCCAAACCTGACGAGAAACGAGCCTCAGCACCCAACAGACCTCCTTCTAAAGGTACAAAAAGAATTGCTTAGACTGTTATCATAAAAACTGAGGCACTCTGGGGAATTATTGAGGCCCCTGAGTCCAGCTTTTCAAACAACTGCAGGTCAGAGGCATAATCAAACACTTTTTTTTTTTTAAACTCTCTTCTCCTCATCCTTACGAAGTCTCCAGTGAAATCCACAACACAGAGAGAAAAGGAAGTGTCTGGGAGTCTATATGGAAATCTCATTTGGTTTTCTCATTTCAGCTGGAAGCATCACCACCTTTTCTGGGGAGGCAAACATGTGTCCTAGGTGCAGTAAGAGGGTTTATTTTGGTAGGTTGCTCACGTGATCTGACGTTAATTGCTAACATGGAATCTAACACTCAGTAGTAAGGAATTTTTTTTTTGTGCGGCGGCAGCCGAGAAGGTGACGTCTCTTGGGAAGGACTGGCATCGGCCGTGTCTGCGCTGTGAGAGGTGCAGCAAGACTCTGACTCCAGGGAGTCATGCAGAGGTGAGGAGAAAATTAGAAAGACTCAGCAGATAAACTCATAGTTTTATCACTGTGTGATTTCCTTTTTAACAGTGGAAGCAGGATGATCTGAAAATCCTTACTGCAAACCCCTTTCCTGTGTAATCCACTACTGCAGTATACACACTGCTTTCACTCTCATTAGCATATCGCGATGTTAACGTACACAGCGTCTATCAAATATAACGAAGAACAAAGAATTGCTGACTCCATCTATTTTGGGTAAAACAACACTGCACCCAGCCACAGTTTTTAGATGTCTAATTCATTTTTTCTGCATGTCACCGTTCCTCACTGGCACAATTAGCTTTTAGCTTTTAACAACATCCTGATAAAATCTTGACAGTAAAATTAGAGAGTATTATTATTTGAAAGAAAACATGTTCTTGCAAACAAGGATAGTAATAAATAATATTCTCACTCACTCACTCATTTTCTACCGCTTATCCGAACTACCTCGGGTCACGGGGAGCCTGTGCCTATCTCAGGCGTCATTGGGCATCAAGGCAGGATACACCCTGGACGGAGTGCCAACCCATCACAGGGCACACACACACACTCTCATTCACTCACGCACTCACACACTACGGACAATTTTCCAGAGATGCCAATCAACCTACCATGCATATCTTTGGACCGGGGAGGAAACCCCCGAGGCACGGGGAGAACATGCAAACTCCATAAATAATATTGATAAGAATAATATTGTTGGTAATAAACTTTTATTTTTTTTGTATTCACTGTGTTTTTAGATAGTCAATTAAAACCATGAGATTCTAAGAACTTTAGACTAGTTTACTATACTGTGACTGTAACTGTAAAACCCCTGGTTAGAAAAATCTATCCAGATTTTGATGTATTTGTTTTATTTTGTCAGCATGAAGGCCAGCCCTACTGCCACAAACCGTGCTATGCTGTCCTGTTCGGACCAAAAGGTACAATCTGTTTTTACCCTGTAGATGGCGCCCTTCAATTCATCATTCTCTTCAGTGTACATTGATATAGATTCTAAAAATATACTGCAAGAGCTGGGCTGTAAGAGGAAGCATGTACACTCGAGTAAAATACAAATTATTAAGCAATGGTCTAAGCTAATTTTTCAGTTTATAATTTAACACAGTTCTTGCCTTCAGTTCAGTTTTGTGCATTCGCATGTGTGCATGTGTGTGTTTGTTTGTGTGTGAAATATGATCCTTTGTCATATGACCGGACTGTTTCATTGTGCTGCTTTCAGGAGTGAACACAGGTGGTGTTGGCAGCTACATCTATGACAAGGAGGTGAATGCAGAGGCCCAGCCATGAGTGTGCGCCATCAAACCATCGCTGCACTACAGTCACACAACACCACTACAAACACATCCACTACATTAGCTCATACAGATTTACACACATCTTCTCCACCACTTTCCCCACCACATTAATCTAGCCACACCGACTGACATCAATGCCAACATGGACGTGTAGGGAAATCCGATGCAACGTAACATAACCCAGCATTTTCTGATATCTTCATTCTTGTTACACACAGATATTGTTTGTCTGAGCATCCACTTCTTCTTATATTTGTGTTAGAGTATGGTAGTCTATTTAAAAACTCTTATACATAGAGCTTATGCGTTTGTTCGACCCATTATTGTTGTTTATTGTACCATGCTTCTTCAACAATATGGAACAATACTGTCTACAACAACGTCAGTCACACAGCATTTTACAGCATTATCCTATGATGGTTTTCCAGGTAAATGTAAAAAAAAAAAAAAAAAAATCAAAAGTGTTTTATATCCTTTTGTTTTTTTAAAGTGCCTTTCATGCAGGCAGATTGGTCACACTTTCTTGAACCTCTTTGCCCAGGTGCAGCTCTGCAGTGCGTAAATCAACAATGAATAAGTCTAACATAAATCTAAAGTAAATTCAGCAAGCCAGATTTACACTTTGGCTGTCTCACAGCATTTCTAACTCAACCAAGATGTGGACGAAATGTTCATACAGTAAAATAAATGGGTCAAATCTTATTTTTATGAGAGGAGCCAATCCTGTCTCCAGGAGGTTGAAGGGTGTTGTGTGGCTTTGTGATGGGTCTCTAATGATCAAGTAGCTGAGACTAGTAGCTGACCATTTTAGCTTATGTCTGACAAGGGAAATTATTAATAATTTGTTCATTGTATTCCATTAATGTGGTCTGAATTTTGAAGAATTGCTTGCATGAAAACACATTGCCAGTCAGAATTAGCTGATAGGAAGCTTTAAGTTAAACTTTAATGACAATGCATTCTTCTGGAATGTGCATTATTGATAGTATGATTTATTTTTAGTAGGTTGAGAAATCAGAACAATGCTGCCACTTATTGCTTCTGTTCTTAATAAATTTGTATACAACCTTTCCTTGCTCTGATTGTCTATTTAATTTCAACATTTTATAAAATTTGTAGGTTGCTTAGGTTAGCAGGTTTTCCCCGCACCTCTGAGGTTTGATTCCTGCCTCCATCCTGTGTGTGTCTGTGTGTGGAGTTGCTTCAGGGGTTTCCATGGGGGACTCTGGGTTTTCTCACCCAGTCCCAAGATATGCTGATTATCATCTCTAAAATTGTCCGCAGTGTGAGTGTGTGACATTGTGGTGAGTTGGCATCCTGTTCACGGTGTCTCCTGCCTTGTACCTTGAGTCCACATGGATTTCAGGTTCTTTGAACAGCGTCCTCACTCATATTAATCACCATTAATCACCACTGTGGATTGTGACATGACAAAGAATCCCAAAAGAGTTAAACTATGTATTTTCTACTGTGCTACTTATGATTTATCAACAAATGCCTTATTGGTTAAGCTGCTTTATTAACCACAGGATAATGTTCACAGTAGGCTGATTCTTGGACCTTTTCTCTACCGCACCCAGCTATTAGCCAAAGGCAGACCTGGCAGTAAATTTTACAGATAACTTTTCACGAGCCATCAGACACGACCTGCAGTGACAAAACACCAAGTCAGTCACACCAAGCTCACAAATAACGTCCAGCGGATCTGACTATTATATACTAATAAGCTAAATGAAGTCTAGTTATGCATAGTCAATAGCAATTTTTTTTTAATTACAGTACGTTGCAGGGCCAAGGTTAATGCTTTTGCAATGCTGTGTTTGATGTTTGGAGCAAAGTCTGTCGACAACAGATAAAAAAAATTGGGATAAGGACAAAGGACTAAATGGTATGACACTGTAAATGTCTTAGCTTCATGGGAACAGGAGGAACAGATTTTCACTGGCACGCCATGTACACTCACAGTGTAAGAGCCAATTTTCATCCTGACCTCATCCTGGGACAATGTGATAACAGCTACAGCAGCACCAACCTTCAAGTTTGTCTATGCATATAAAACTGCTAATGCTACATATTGCCCTTAACTCCTTTTACCAGACGGCCAAAGAATTTGAATTTGCACCTGTTTTGTGGTGCCCACATTCACCATTGAATTTCTTTGTCATGTCACACTACACTCCTTCTAGGGGCAATACATTCATAGAAAAGTTTTAAAAAATAAAAATTATTAGGTTTTTTTCACACAAATGTTTATATCTTTAAAGTATATGGAGATATCAAACCCATTTCTTTGCTTCTGTATAAAAACGTCTCATACTGAAATCCTACAGTGTCCTGACTCATTTTATCAGACTTGCAGCCATACCTCCGAAATTTTAACCCCTCTCCACTATTTTCTACCCATCCCGAGGCATACAGAAATTGTACCAGCTTCGATTGTCTTCCGTGCGATGAAGGGATTTTGGACCTCCACTGAGATGAGACCAACTCTGTGAGAATCCCGAGGCATCTAGAGATCTACCAGCTCCAGTTAGACACTGCGATACCAAAGAGGAGATGCCATGTGTTTTTTTGCATCAGTACAACATTTGTCAGACTGTATATTTATAATCACACCCTCCAGTGTCACCTATATGAGGATGAGGTTCCCCTTTGAGTCTGGTTCCTCTCAAGGTTTCTTCTTCCATCTAAGGGAGTTTTTCCTTGCCACTGCTGCCTGAGTCACCTCAGACTTGCTCATTGGGGATAAATACATACACATTTAAATATATCTAGTATTAATCTTGAATTTTGTATCCTATTAATCTTTATATTATTTTTTATAATAACCTTTTGTTCTGTGTTTATGTTCTGTAAAGCTGCTTTGAAACAATGTCAATTGTAAAAAAAAAAGTGCTATACAAATAAATTTGAATTGAATTGAATACAACAATTCATTTTTTTATCCTAATGGAAAATGTCAGATAAGTTGATTTCCTTTCTACTGGCATCATGGGACACCAGCGTACTGGTGAAAAGGGTTAAAAATGTGATCACGGTGGTGCAGCCAGAGCTTTTACAATGGGGTGGCTGGATTAAATCCAACGATTTTATTGGGAAGACAATCTATGGTAAAATACTAATGCGCACTAATTAAGACAGTGTGATGACGTACTGTGGTTTCTTCTAGCTTGCATTTTTCTGGATTACATTAGACTTATTGATAGTTTTCACCACTTGAGAAACTGCTATGATTTACTGAATTGTTCCAAGATGAAGAAGAAGATATACTGTTATACTTTCATAGTGTACAAACAGACAGTTTCCTCAATACTGACTTTTTAAAAATCCAAAGTCCATCTATCCATCTACCCTTTCATTTTTTTTTACCCAATAAAATTCTTAATGCTATCCTGGGCTTTGCTATAAGTTAGATTGTGCCAGGGTTCTCTAACACACACAAGTGTAGCGTAAAGAATTGGCTCAATGCTATAAGTGTTCTCTAATGATATCTCATAATACTAAAACAATTAAATCATGTCACATAATTATAGCAAAAGATTTGAATCCTATATCTATCTGGTACCCAGGCCTACAGCTAAGGAGCACTGAAACGTCTGTCTGTAACTCCACTGCACTCTCTGTCCAACTACACCCTAGGAAGTAATGCTGTGGGCTGGATACACACTCCAGAGCGTTTTAGTTATCCACTAGGTATGCATTGTTCTTGTAACAGATGCAATGCAGTCCTGTCCACGCAACACACACAAGGGTCCATGATAGTTTTCTGATGCTAGCAGCCAAAAGCAACAGGGTTTGGCCAGATAAAGTGAGATTTATTTTGGAGAATGTCTGATGCAGCTGTGCTTATACACCCTCACACAAAGGAAGCAGATAATATTGACTCTGAGTAGCTAAAGACATCATTTAAAAGCCCTGTTGATGAAATGTAGAATATTTAAAAGTCAAATAAAATGTTTTTTATGTCTCCACTGGAACACTGTATCTACTGTACTGTATTTTCAGTCACATGCTATAGTAACATTTGTGCAGACATGGTCCAGAATTAAGATGTCATCCTTCAGGGTGGAAATCATTGATTCAACTAACAGATGTTCTCATGTGTTTATTTATTTATTTATTTATTTATTTATTTTTCTAACTATGAACATTAGTTTATACAGATATTCTGTTGTAAATGGGTCACTGAGATTCAAGGCCAACCATCATAAAATGTTGAATTATGCTACTTTGGTCTTGGTTTAGTCAAATGATTCATTGTTCTTTCCTGCTACTAAACTTTATGAACAGACATAACACTTTATTAAGTTGAACATTTCATTCCAAAAATGTTCCTGCTGGTTTTATGTTAAGAGTATACAGATGCTCACTATAGATACATGTGTGACAGCTGAATGATTATTTGAAGGAAACAATAATAATAAAACTAACACAAAATTAGGTACTTCTCATCTTTTAGAGTGTTTCTGCATCTCTCTCAGTCAGTAAGAATATGAGCTAGTGCTTTCATTGACCTGGTTGTAAGTGCAGGCTGGAAGACATTCAAATGATGCCTGTTTCTTTGCTCTTGTCTGAGCTCAGAATTTCCAGACACTATCTCTCAGCAATACCAACATCCTCTCACTCCTCCTGCATGCCAGTGACAGGGCTTAAGTAAGCAGATTGGGCTTGATAGCCAGGGATAAACCGATCTGGGCTTGACTTCCTGCTGTCCAACTCATAGATCAAACAAGAGGGCACCCAATTCCTTGAACTCTTCTGCCAAGCCAAACAGAAGCTCTTATTGTTATCTGTCTTTTAAAGATGGTCCTAATGTAGTTACCCATGGTCTGAGGAAAGGACATTTCTGTTTTTATCATTCATGTTGCCCCTAAAGAGTGAACAGTGTCCTTTCATTGCAAGGACATAATATGAAACTTCAGTGAGGAACTAATGAATGATTCATTTATTGCTACAGGAAGTTATAGAAATAATTCTAGTTCTAGTTCTAAAGCCACTGGAAAGTCTTATGCTACATTCACGCATACAGAGACCCGCAATAAGAAAGTCTTTTTTTGGCAACTTCCAGCAACATGAGCGACAGCAAGGGTTAACGACTAGACATGGACGTGTCCAGCGGCGAGACAATGTTGAGAAAAATTTTACTTTATGCAAATATGGAGCAACTTTGTTCAGTGTCTACCAATGGGAGACAAGGCCATAGAGCACAGGTGATCCCAGCATACACTGCTTCTCAAGAAATATTCTGATTCTGAAAATACTAATTGCACCACCCACTTATAAAATTATCACTATGGCAACCAGTAGTAGGAACACCCACTGGTGACTGAGTAGTGTACCAACTGAAGACATTTTTAAAGCCATTTATAACAATAGAAATTCTGCTAGATACTCTGTATCTGTAATAACTAGTGCTTTCTGTGGTTTATAGCTTTATTTTTGTCTCTGAGTTTCCTGCCTGCCATGTGTATACTTAAAATCTTCCCACTGCGGCATTTAATCTGGGCAGCCATCCCATACCAGATATCCTCTTCATTAGTTCCATCCCTGAGGGATCACAGTTGTTTTGGTTAGGGGAACTAGCAAAGTTTCTAAACGGTATCAGCATGTAGCTGTGCATGTAGGTTGTTTTTCTTCTAGACCTCTAGATTTTAGTTGCCCAGAATGATAAAAGCTACACCCAGAAAACTCTATCAGTCCTCTATCTATGTTTGCCCACTAGTCAATAAAAAAAATGCAGTAGGTGGAGAAAGTGAACACAGCAGACACAAGAACACACAACTACTGACACCACTGAGCTAGACTAAGCGAGTCCCATCCAAGTAGCCACCCTAGAAAGTTCACACACCCCTCTGACAATTACAATTTTATTATGCAGTTATGAAACAATATGTATCTTGCTGCTACACTTTTCACCATGTTTGGTTCTTCTACCAAAATTCAATTCAGTTCAATTTAATTTTATTTTTATACAGCTTTTTACAAGCCACAAAGCCGCTGTATTTTTGTGTGTCGTTCCATGGTGTATTGTTCTATAACCCATTTCATTCCAATATATATTTCTTCAGGTAAATGGAAGCATGGAAACAAAATGCACTTGTCCTGTCCTTAGAAAATGTTTATTGAATGCAGAACTGGAGCAACACTAAATCAAATTCAGACCCATGAGAACCACAGTGTAATGATTTCCATGGTGATTTACTGCATAACTTCCACACCGCACATTTCCTTTACTTTTGTTTCTCTAGAATTTTTTATGCTATCAATATGCACATCAAGTACAAGTGGAAGAGAGATATCAGGCTGCAATAACCAGACCAGAGTTGTGCACAATATGCCCGGAGTCCTACAGCTGCAGACACGTTACCATTTCACAGCACTGCATTCTTTAGCGGTCTGAAATCGTTCCCACATAAACCCACCCTTTGCTACAATTCTCTCACTTGGGAATACTTTTCCCTCAGCCGCCCTTTTCTTGTCTGGACAGCAAATCAGAGTTTGTGTTTGAGAGCTGTAGTTGCCATGGAGACGGGAGGCGTTCTCAGACGTCCAGCATTCCAGAGTATTTTAAGTGTGCTGACATTTTGTATCATACAACAGGCATTTTAAATCCCTAATTTCCTGTTGAGGAAAAAAAAAATTCACATAAATGAATCATCTCCTAAGAAGAAGGCAGAGGAACCGAATGTAAAAAGTCAAATTGCTTTCCTATTGAGATGGATGCTGAAAGAGACAAATGAAACTTTGAATAAATAGACAATTGAAACCGTTGTCAGGCTACCGTGTGATTACCACCTGATTAATTCAATTCAATTCAAGTTTATTTGTATAGCGCTTTTTACAATGGACATTGTCACAAAGCAGCTTTACAGAACATAAACATAGAACAAAAGATAAACATAAGGAAAAGTATAAAGAATTAATATAATAAAAATTCAAGATATATACAGTTCACAGTGTGTATGTATGTATGTATGTATGTATGTATGTATGTATGTATGCATGTATGTATGTATGTATGTATGTGTGTATGTGTATTTGTCCCCAATGAGCAAGTCTGAGGAGGCTCAGGCAACAGTGGCAAGGAAAAACTCCCTAGATTGGTAAAGGAAGAAACCTTGAGAGGAACCAGACTCAAGGGGAACCTCATCCTCATATGATTACTGGGTACTTGGGCAGCTAGTTAGAAACCACATAACAGTTATGTGCTGTAATCAGAGACTGTAAATGTTACCACTTAAGTTGATCAAATTTGAAAATGTCAACTTTCATTGCTTTGTCCTTACATTATGGGAATTCTTTTTATAGGAAATAAAAACACTTCAAAACCCTAGGCTTTGATTATTTGGGAACAGCAGGAGTACAAGCCTCAAAATAGCTTATATTTAGTTCATTAAAAAAAAATAAACACAACTTGCAGAGGCTTCCAGTGCATAGCATCCTACAGCCATCATGTTTAATAAAAGTAGTAGATATTAGGCCAGAGTTTTATTTCTGCACAATTCTAGTCAAAAATTGGGGTACTTTATGATATTTCATCATAGAATTAATTACATTAAATAATTTGTAATGCTGCAGTAATAGCAGAGACGTTTTAAATAATATACTGTAGTTACGTAACCTGATCAAAACTATCAAGTGCTACTGTTATCCATTGGTGTTCTTTTGTAACTCTGAAATATTTATTCTTTAAAATGGATGTACTGCAACTTTGAAAACGTTTCTTCTGGCTTCTCCCATCTTTTAACATCCTGGTAGGTGAATTATTTACTATAACTAGCCCTGAGATACAAATATGTGTGTACAATATGCATAACATCCCATCCATTCCTGCCTTGTGTCCAGAGTTCCTATGATAGGCTCCAGATTCTCTGCAACTCTGACTAGGATAAAATGTTTAAATAATTAAATAATGAATGAATGAATGAATGAATATGTTCTATATAGTCACACACTCGTCTTCTCAGCAGATCCACTTCTCTCATTTTCAGCCCCAGAGCTCATGATCATAGTTTCCACCTTTAACGTTGAATGATACCATGCAGGCTAAATATAAACCAAGCATTTCTCCATGCGGAGGAAACTAAAACACACAATACAGAGAGATGTTAACACATAAAATTCGAAAGTAAATCCTAGTGTACGGTGGAATGTTAATCTGGGGCTTAATAAGAGAGGCTGAGGAGATATAAGGACACAGACACTCAAATATTTGTTCAGATTTATTGGTAAAGTGTGTAAAGTGTGTTTCCAATTACTGCACAATACCTCCATATTCCATCATTAGATTTACAAGTCATTTCCTGGGTAATGCTTATTTTACGAGAAAATTTTATGAGAACAAAAGCGTTTATTAACAGCAGACCACAAAGGAGTGGCCATGCTCAGATTTGATGATAGGTCAATGATGGCAGCTTTAACAACACATGCTTAACATATACTATAATTTATACAATAATATACAGCACATACTGCATATATCTTACATTCTACATGACAACATGTAAGTTACGAGTAATATAATGCATTATAAACTATATTTTTATCATCCCTTCATAAGTAAGAAATACTGATACTGGTGTGTAGTGATTTTTCATGTAATGAAAAGTAAAGCAAATATAAAATGTCAATATTTAACCTGAGCCTGCAAACGTTTTGAAGAAACCCACTGATGCTACACAATGCTGGATCCATTCCAATCAAAGGAGAATGATTGCTTCTCCAGCTTTTAGTCTTTTTCCTGCTGTCACACATACAGTATTTCACTGGCAGCATATTTTCCACAGCCACGTTCAATCATGATACTCTCTGGTAAAGCAAATCAGATCAAATCATTCCAAATAGAACTGAAAAAAGTTAGCATCCAGATCAAGCATGATCATTTCTTTTGAGTACAGTAAGTTCTCTCATTCTTTTAAAGTGGACATTATGTCAGGCCAATGAATCCTTAGCCAGGGATCTAGAGGAAACAGTTCACACAGTATAATTGGTATAGCAGGGATCCGTTGCTGCAGCTCATTTCTGTCACAGTCTTTTCATGTCTGTTCTTCTTAACACCAGTTAATGGTCCACCTCCATTATAAAATAACTTCCAAAGTGCCAAACGCCTTTGAAAATACATTAAAGCAGTCCTCCTTAGACTTGGGTGAAATTGACATAAATACTAATATTACATTCAATCTCAGCCACATTGGATTAATATTTTTGCAAGCACATTAAAACCATAACCCACTTCCCAATATAAAATATAAGGAAACCTATATTCATGTTGATTACATGTGCTAATTGTGCTAATGTGCATGGGTATTAGAACGTGGTGGTGCGTCCGTTCTGACTGCATCTGAATTGTGCCTATGGTTCTTTAGAGAAGAGACACAAATTAGAGGAGATAAATGGTTGAGTGCAGTACTTATGTGCTCTAAGAGCAGACTCGTACATATGATCAGCCTGATTACAATTGCAGAACAAGCCAGCTAAATATATAATAGTGCAGCCTGAAAAATGCATCAGGCTCTGAGTTCTATTACAGTAGAGAATAAAGAGAGACAGGTTTGGTAACTTAATGCTGGACTGCACTGTGAAAGTTATTATCCTTTTGGGTTATATAAATCAGAGTAAGGCTGATCTATGATCAAATGCCAAACCTACTCCCTTCTGACTCACAGCACATGAAATTATCCAGACTGGTAGAGAAAGGCTGGAAAGTTGGAGTGAAATGGGTTGGAAAATAGGGTGCTGTATGTCCAGTAGGCAAGACACTAGTGACTTCACACACTGAACAAAGAGCAATAGGGCCCTACCCTGAACTCCTATTATATTAAGTCTGATGTCATCATTCACCAGTTATGACTGAATCAGCTCTCACACACGCACACTACACACACACACACACACACACACACACACACATACACACACACACACACAGTCTAATATCATTGTATCATTCAAGCTTAATGTAAAAACATGAGCTGAAGAATCTGCCAAGTTTCGTTGCTCATAGCTCTGTGAGCTCTGTGATTATCAGGATAAATATTTTCTTTTATACTAATTATTAACTCATTACAGTTGACAGCAAAAGTGTGAAGTGGTATAAAATATCCACATGATTGCTTGTAAAATCGGTACTGTTGCTGAGTCGCATATAATTGAATATTGCCTAACTTGAAACAAATAATGTACATTTCCCTCTGAAAGTATTGCACCAGCAAAAGTAAAGGAACAGATCATCTTAAAATGTATTAAAGTAAATGTTGTTGTTCTTTGGCTGCTCCATCTTCAGGTTGGTCAGGAATTTCAGTCTGGTTTAGGATTCTTACTACTGATGAGTGGTTTGCATCCTGTGGTATCATCCATCTATTTCTGATCTCATACTCTTTTTTCAAGTAGTGGATTGTGATACCTTCACCCCTGCCGTTTGAAAGTTACTGACGATGTTACTAACTGTTGTGGGGGTTTTTGTACCAACTCCCACACTGTTTGTGTCATCAGCTGCATGTGGTTATTCCCGGCCAACCTGTTCATGGTCTGGTTAGTTTCTTTCACCAGTGTGGAACGAACAAAGATAAGATTCAAAACTGTTGCATTGGCTCTGCCCAGTGATTGTGCAATGGCTCCATCATTGGGCATAGATCGATTTTCCCCTCAATTTTTTCTTACTTGAAAAATGGGTGGGTTCAAACAAAAGGTTTCATGTTTTAAGTGTCTGCTTGTCAATATTTACATACTAAACTTGGATAGCATATTTTGTGTCATAACTGAAAACTGAGGTGCAGCACTGATAAGAAGTGCTCTTTGTTCACTGATGTCACTGCGATTCTATGTACAGTGATGTAATCCTAAAAAAACAGGTAACCCCTCCCTTAATTGTTGTCAAAAACAAACATCATCTCTTTCATCATTCCTCAAAATGCCTTACATTTTGAAGTTGTACTGATACACTGGACATTATAAAGATTGAACTTTACTGTGTATTGAGGATCAGCAGATCACCTTGTAACCTACACGTGTTTGTCCATCTTCTGTCTTCACTGTGCTATATCGCTGTGAGATTTCTTTAACTTTACATGACATGTTCTATCAACACATGGGATTGCTCGCATGTGTGGATGAGCACAGATGCAGCTGTAACTACACAAATATAAATAAAATACTTCAGGGTGAATCAATACATAAATTATGCCAGTGAATTGTCAAATATGACTTAATAGAATACTCTAGGGTACTAAATGTCAACACTAATTTTTGCTGTTCATTCATGTAAACATAATGAGGAAGATGCCAAACTTTGATATTTTTTTAAAGCAATATGCATAATAAAAAAGAGAAAGAGAAATATTTGTGAATATTCTTCATACATGTATATGATACATTTAATTTCACTACATATGATTCATATGATTCAGTTCAACATTAAAGTCAATTCAGGCCTAGATCAAAAATCATTCACCTCAGTTCATTTTAAAAAAGGATTGTCAGCTAGTTTTGTAAATAACTATTTCAACACATTTCTTCAGTGGCTTTTTTGTCTGGGAATCAGTACTAACTTAATTCTCTGTACTGTATTAATTCTGACACCTCTCTGGCACAAACACACACACACACACACACACACACACACACACACACACACACACACACAATGATTTAAATGTCATGTCCACTGATATACATGTCAGTTTTTAACTATTCCATATTGATTCCTTACTAATCTACGCTTGAAACTCAGTGCTGCTGTATCACAGATTCATAGACTGATTGATTTGAATTGTTTTTTCTTTACTCCCCAGTTACGGGCATGATCACAAAGATTGTTACTGGGTGAAATTACAAACTGACTGAAAGACATATCTGTTTTCAATGACAGGATAATCCTGCAGTTGTAACCCAGAGGCATGAGGTAATATGCAGGTGCAAGATTTGTTCACTGGGACCGGTTCCAACATTTACAGTTACAAGTAACAAATGATGCTCTTCAGCTTTTCAGTTCTTCAGCTTTTCATTAGCATAAATGTGTCTATAGTACAGTATCAGCACTACACAAGTGTCAGAAATCCTGACATATAATGGAAGAACATGGCTTTCAACTATTAAGCAATATAAAACTGCACCACTTCATTATAAAGTGTTCTGCACAGAAAGATATCTAACATCTGCATTGCCTTCATAGCATAGCTCTGGGACGAACAGTTCAAAATACATAGTTCAAAACACATGACAAACATTTCACTTCCTGTTTTCATTCTGCTCGTTTCTTGTTACCATAGCACCGGAAACAACCCTAAGCAAATAATTACTGGTTGCCAGGAAACATGCTTTACACTCTGCTGCTTGCTAATTTAATGTTTTTCGGAGGAAAGTTAGCTATCTGCCAAGAAGTACACAGATCTATGTGTGGCAGCCTGGGAAAACCCTTCACATGGTGAAAGTTTGACAGTTTCTGTTCTGAAATCTTTGAAAAAAGAGTTTTTCCTGGACTAAAATACGCTTCTCTTTTGTCTATATTCTGAACCAGGAGTAAAGTTATAGTCCAAATGTTTGGTTCCCCCACAAGTGAAATTGCAGAACACTGTATTTTAGATATTCCATTCCACTTGTACTGAAAAAGACGAAAAATGTGGTTTAAAAGATCTAATAAAATTTAGATCTAAACATGATATATTACAAATATGTTAATAAAAACTGTCTGTCTTTATACTAGAGTTTATTCACAGGATACATTATTTAATACTAAGAATAATGATATCCTTGTAGATACTAAGCAATAGACGTCTGTAGTCTATTTACCTCACAAATAACTTGTATGATTCCATAGTAGGTCTGATATCATATTATTAACTCAAATTTATATGATCCAGAGATCATTTTCATATAAAAACATAAAAACATTTCCACAAGTGTGTATGTTATAGAGAGAAAAGCCCAATTTGGGCCAAAACCTGATTGTTCACCACTTTTGGCTGCTTGCCTGAATTTACACGTGACATTCGGCAAGCTTTCGCTGTCCTCCACAAGTGCTCTTTTGCATGAAACATTTACATGAACACCATCCTTCCCACAATTCCCTGAAATATACAAAATACTTTCATGTAAAACAAGGAATGGAAATATAAAGCCTTTAATTAATTGTAACAGACTGTATCAGTGATACAAGGAATACAATTAAACATACATTTAGACAGCGTAGAGAAATATGACAAAAAAACAAACTTGTGCTTGAATTGGGGCGTGGAAGTGAAACAATTTCACAAGAACAGGCTGTTAAGCAACATATGTTGTGTCATTCTGAAAATGAGCAGAACAGGTTTAATAAATATCCAAAACCTGAAAAAAATCTAAATCAAAAATCTACTTTTGTAGATATTTACACTCTTACCAGGTTTACTCCTGTAAATGGAAACACAAACAGGTCATCAATTATGGTCTGTCTCTTTTTCTTCCATAAGACCCACTATTTTTCATTATGGTAGGAAAATGTGCATTATTAACCCATATGCATTACATTTTATACAGTCCACTTAAAAGTATTGGAACGATAAGGTCAATTCTTCATCTATTTATTTTTTTAAATCTATATAATTTTTTTCTGATACAATAAAAACATTAAGGTTTGAGATCAATAAATAGAGATGAAAGAGATGAAAAGAGTTCCTGCTATTTACATCTGGTTGTGCTAACTTAGACCGTCGCCTTTTTTTTGACAACACAAATATTGTGACTGATAGGTGCTTGTTGTTCACGTGTGTCCTGTTAGATTGATTGTGTAAAATATTTACAGTCCTGATTTTCACCTGTGAAGACTGCATTTGCGGTTAAAAAGGATAAACCCACAGCCAAGAGAGCTGTCTCTGGAAGAAAAGCAAGCCATTTAGAAGCTGAGAAAAGAAGAAAAATCAATCAGAGATATTACACAGGCATTGGCCATGTCCTGAAAAAGAAAAAGAAAACTACTGGTGCATTAACAACTAGACAACAGACAGGTCAGCCAAGAAAAACAACAGCAGTTGATGACCAGTGTGAGAGCTGTGAAGAATCTGAAGGTAAAAAATAAGCCACAAAAGTTCTGTAAAAGTTCTGTAGTGTAGTGTCATGGCTTGTGTTTGCATGTCTGCTTCTGGAACAGACTCACTAATCTTTACTGATGATGGACCTCATGATGCTGAGGAATGAAGTCTATCAGCAAACCTCCTGAAACATACAACACAACCTGAACAAGTGCAAACTCAAAAAAGCATGACAAAAACAATGCAATAATTTGGTTATTTCTGTGGGTCACCAGCTTGATGCAGGTTTTGCAATCAAGAGATACAGTATGTAACCAAATATTAAGTGTTTTTACTTAATATACTTTAAGACTATCTGTTCCTATACTTTTGCTTAACTGGCACCAACTGTGCCATTGTCTAAATTGTTTAACACATTTATATGTCAGTATCAAAAGAAAGCTGTAGTCTCGTATTCATATTCATAAATCCAAATGTCTTGAAGAAAACACAAAAGAACTGGCCTTGCTGTTCCAATACTGTCAGAGAAAACTGAATGTATTACTTTCTAAATAAGTGTCTCCATTTAAGTGTAAACTCTAATATCATTCAACTATAATCTCTTGCTGAATTGCTTTAAATTTAATATTTTATTCCACATCCTGAACTGATCTGTTCTGACATGAATGTCCTCTGAAACTTTAACCATTCCAGACATTTATTTCCAACATTGTTTCATAGACCATTTGTATTTGGAAATAAAATACAGCAAAAAGATAAAACGAACATACTGCAGGCCCTGAAGGACAGACTGGGAGACTCTGTATTAAACTTAGCTTAGAGAAAGACTTAGCTTCTTTTAAATGCTTCGATATGCTTACTGCTCACCTATGGCCTTACTAAGTATCATGTCTGAACAGGCCAGGTGTCAGTGTTAAAGAACTTCAACAATCAAAAATGCCAGAATAACCACATCATGGCCATGTGCACATGAACTCCCATAGTTACTGTGTGTGTGTGTGTGTGTGTGTGTGTGTGTGTGTGTGTGTGTGTGTGTGTGTGTGTGTGTGTGTGTACTAACTCATTTCAATTTTATCATTTTATAACATCTGTTTCTGTTAGACAAAAAGTCTAGACCAACTCAGACTATTCACTTCATTTAAGCCTGTCTTGCTCTGAGCTCCACTTCACCTTAAAGAATTCATGCTTATAGCCTGGACAGTGTCTGTCAGTTTAGATGCCATAATATCTTTCTTTTCATCTTCTTTACTTTGTTTGATACGATTTTGTAACCCGTTAACATTCTTGCTGCAACATTTATCATTATATACACATTCATACTGTGAGCCCTAGTTAACCTTAACACTATAACACAGTTAACACACAACAGAGGAATGTAAAATGTACAAGCAAAACAAACCAGTAACTTCCATAATCAAGGTTTCTTCTAAAGTAACTTGTGTTTTGAAAGGAAAATCTTCGTTTATTTAAGGGTCTCCCAGTGCAAACCGATACTATAAATCAGTTAGTTGATCAATTCTTCCAAGAACTCCCAGACATAAACATTTTTTCATTTCAAGTCTGTTAGCCTAAAAATATTAAAGTTTTTAATCCAAGCTGAAGTCGTATACGGATTCGTAGCCCTTGTAATAATATTGTCATTATTGTATTAATCTATCATTTTATCATTTTAATCTTGGATTTATCTTTTATTATCTCATAACCTGTCTGATCCATAACCTGTTCCTGCATGTAAACTCAGTGCCAAACCTTAAGGTGGATAAATGACAGGAACTCTACAGTTTCTAACTTTTCAGTTGAATGAAATAATGTAAGAATGACTAATTTCCACACATGAAATCTTTGTACAGAATTGATGCTAGGTTTAGCTAGAATTTCTATTTAACTTTTAGAATAGGATGATAAATATGCAATATATTTGTTCTTTAAGTGGTTAAAATTAGGACTACCGTGTTTCTAGACAACAAGGAGACATCAATGCCCTGCATACTGTACACTAGTTAATGACTTAAAATTTATCTAGTTAGTACATAAAGCATACACATGGTGATTCTATATATACCACATCTCATCGTTGTGTCAAAAAGTACATAACATGACAAATTATTTTCTTCACATAGCTTAGCTTGTTAAGAGTTTTGAGTTAGAGTGCAGGGGCAGCTATGATAACAGCAGAGAGGAACAGTGGCATAGCAGCTTGGACGTGCTGAGGTCTAAACCCTCACCCCTTCAGATTACTAACCCAAAGCATTAACCTCTGTGCCACCATTGCCTGGCACCCTTCATGTCAGAACACGCTCTGCTGTAGGTTGGCACACATTCAGGAATGAGGAAAGCCCTGCAGGTTCTGAGGTCAGACACTCCTGCTGAGGTTAAGAGGGGGCTGTGAGTTTGGTAATAAGAACAAAGATGAGAATATGAGAAAGGGGAAAAAAATACATCACACAGCCTGGTTTCCTGGACATACTCTCAACAGTGAGAGGAAATAAATTTTAGTGGAAACATCCTTGTAGGTAAATATCCCAGCTCATAAAGCACGTAAAGGTGCACACACAGGGTGAAGGAACATAATTAGAAGGGAGAATAAGAAAAAAAAAAAACAGGCATGAATTGGTGATGAAACAGAGCAGGGAGATTTACCATTGAGGATGATGAGATTGAGATGTGAGGTCATACGTGACTTGGGTGGCATTATAAACGGATCTGGTGCCACGAGGAAGTTGAGTCTGATTTATTTCACCTCTACTCACAGCCATAATCATTCATGGAACATGAAAGTCATTCTTGGAGCGAATCAGGATTTCCTCTGTTATTGGTGAATTATGTTAATTAAAGAATGAACCAAGGCGTTATTATACAACTACACAGATTATAAAGCTGAACTTTTTAAGTTCAGAGTTTCTAAATATTTTATCATCATGGGAATGAAAAAGTAATATTCCGAAAATCACCATGCCACAAAAGTTAGATCACTGTGTGTTTAAATTATGTGTGTGTGTGTTTGTGTGTTTTTGTGTGTGTATTTTTCTGATCATTAAAATGGTTGACATGGTGTATTTGAGCAACACATGGGTTTGGTCTGGGGCTTTGTTATCTTTGCTGGAACTCGTCAACAACCATGAGGAGCGGCCATGTGAGGTTTTCGGCCTTATGCAAAGAGACCACGTGCACGCAAATCGTCAAGGTTCAAAGCTGAGCTGTACAGAATAGAACAAAACTGGATTTAGTGTCTTTGCTCTTTTGCATAACCAAAAAACATATGAAAATACTGTATGATACTGTATATTGTTTTACAGAAACTTACATATTGCATTTGTTTTTGAACCTGTTATTATCCATGATGTACATTATTCTTCTACTACTACAGAAATTATAATGTCTTTTCATGAAAAATAAAAATAGAAAAGAAAAAATAAAATATCTTAAAATACTACCCTGAGTTTGTCAGTTACACTGAGAGATAAACAGAGCTGTCACGATTCAGAAGAGGAATAAAGCTCGGACAATATAACTGCAGGCTCCAAGCATTAAATACATTCGAAGGTTTTAATGAAGACATACTCGTTATAGAAAAACCCCATATCTGTTTGAAGAAATTTTGGGAGTTTGGGATTATGTTATGTTAAGTATTATGAAGTCTGAGATTGATTGGCATCTCTGGAAAATTGTCCATAGTGTGTGAGTGCGTGAGTGAATGAAAGTGTGTGTGTGTGTGCCCTGTGATGGGTTGGCACTCCGTCCAGGGTGTATCCTGCCTTGATGCCCGATGACGCCTGAGATAGGCACAGGCTCCCCGTGACCCGAGGTAGTTCGGATAAACAGTAGAAAATGAATGAATGAATGAATATTCATAAGCTTAACCTTGCCAGTGAAAGCAACTCAAGGACGGGTTTGTCAAATGTTATATCCACATCTAAGCTTAGATACTGAGCCAATTCTCATTGGATACTTATTGTTGGATTCTTGAATCTGATTCGTCAGAAGTATTACAATACAGTAATGTGTTATTACAGTAACAGTTACTCCACAGGGACTTCAACAAACGTAAACACTCCACAGAAAAGGTTTCTGTGAGGCGAGTGTTAATTCAGCACTGTTAGTACTGAAAAAGGAGAGGTTGGTGAGGGAACAACTGTTTATAGCAGTTCTAAGTGATAAAGGAAACAACTTAAATGTTAAAGTAATTAAAGTAACTGGACAAAAGTACCATGTACCAAAAAGCACCATGTGTTGCTCTTCAATAAATAGTTATTAGTGGGTAATTAAATGATTTCATTCATTCATTCATTTTCTACCGCTTATCCGAACTTCTTGGGTCACGGGGAGCCTCAGGCGTCATTGGGCATCAAGGCAAGATACACCCTGGACGGAGTGCCAACCCATCGCAGGGCACACACACAGTCTCATTCACTCACATACTCACACACTATGGACAATTTTCTAGAGATGCCAATCAACCTACCAATCAACCTTCTTTAGACCAGGGGAGGAAACCGGAGTACCCGGAGGAAACCCCCGAGGCATGGGGAGAACATGCAAACTCCACACACACAAGGCGGAGGCGGGAATCAAACCCCCAATCCTGGAGGTGTGAGGCAAACGTGCAAACCACTAAGCCACCGTGCCCCCCATAAAATGATTTATGTTTTGTAATTCATAATTCCTGATTGTGTGCTCTTATTGAAAACAAATCCACTTCGGGATTTTTCTAATAATATTCCCATGTAACAATAGCTTTGTAATGTTGTAATGTTTGGCATTCATATCGGGCTAAAGTATGTATTTTTAACTCTGTGGTCAAATGGGTAATTGTCTGTACAAACCCATAAAGCACAGGGAAAAGGGGAAGACCAAACTGCTGAGGGAGAGACACCATCAAACAGTTGGCCTTAACTTGAACAGTTTAGACACAGTGTAGACAGTGTTTACCGATCGTCTGTTCTCATGGCTTATTGGGCATAAATTCCACTTACTGACTCATTACAATTTGAAAAAGTTTGAATATATCTCGAATATACAATATAGCTCTCTCATTCTTGAGGCTCACAGTGCTACTGATGCATATGTACAGTAGGAAGCCATGGTATGTATGGCAATTGTCACTGTTTCATACATAAAGCAAGAATATTCTAAAAGAAATGCATTGTTGGCATTTTATTTGGTGTATGTGCTGTGTACTTACCACCAGTGGAATGGAACCAAGATAGGACCTCAGCTGACCACATATTATTTAGACATTATTATACACTATTATAATAATTATTGTATATACTATTGACTCAGACATGATATTGGTCTGGCACTGTATGTGGCATTGGCATTAGAAACATCTACCTTGTAGGTCTACAGCTCATCTTCTTAATGCACAGTGTGTGTTAAGCATCATCTGAGCCTTCATTAGGAATTATTCCTGAAAAGAGAGGTCGTGTTCCGAGGTCCTAACTATTTTGGTTGGTAACCTGTTTCTCAACCCAATAGTGACAATGAGGTGCTTTAAAATACTGAGTATTAGACAAGGGTTTGTTCTCAGAGATTGGCTCTCTCTGAGTATAAGATCGTGGTTATTTGACAGGGTTATTAGATAGTAGCTAATTCTCAGAGATTCTCAGGATTGATGAATTGATGGATGGATGGATGTAAATAGTCACTAGTTTTGGATGCTTAAACTGGACAGCATTTATTTTCTGGTCTGATTAGTAAAAGTCAAAACTTATGTTGTAAAACCCTTGCAATGGAAGTGCTTGATAAAAGTGACTTAATTTATGTGACATCATGTAAGGAAGTGTGGTCAGGATCAAAACCAGAAGTTTATTGCATACATATGACATATGCAAAGACGAGACAGTGCAAACAAACAGTACAATACAGACATACAATCCACAGTAGTGCAAAGAGAGCAGCAATGACCAATACACCGTCTTTGTGTTTTGTTTGTTTTTGGTAATTATGTTTTTGGTAAACATCCAAGGCATCCCACACATACAGGGAGAGAGAGAGAGAGAGAGAGAGAGAGAGAGAGAGAGAGAGAGAGAGAGAGAGAGAGAGAGAGAGAGAGAGAGAGAGAGAGAGAGAGAGAGAGAGAGAGAGAGAGAGAGAGAGAGAGAGACGTACAGAGAGAGAGAGAGAGAGAGAGAGAGAGAGACGTACAGAGAGAGAGAAAGAGAGAGAGACGTACAGAGAGAGAGAGAGAGAGAGAGAGAGAGAGAGAGAGAGAGAGAGAGAGAGAGAGACGTACAGAGAGAGAGAGAGAGAGAGAGAGAGAGAGAGAGAGACGTACAGAGAGAGAGAGAGAGAGAGAGAGAGAGAGAGAGAGAGAGAGAGAGAGAGAGACGTACAGAGAGAGAGAGAGAGAGAGAGAGAGAGAGAGAGAGAGAGAGAGAGACGTACAGAGAGAGAGAGAGAGAGAGAGAGAGAGAGACAGCCTCCCTTCGCCCTGTATAAAAGCGGGGATGGAGCTGAAGTTGAGGTTAGTGCAGGTGGAGGGTTAAATAACTGCTGCTGCTGCGCAAAAACTTTCCCCCCCGGAGATTTTTCATTCTAGCGAGGAAACTTTACTGCTGCTGCCAACATGCCCAAATGCCCCAAGTGCAACAAGGAAGTGTACTTTGGTAAGAAAATGCGTTTGGCAAAAAAACTTTGTATTTTGTAAGAAGAAGACGCAAACATCTAATTAAAAACTTATAACTAAGTTAATTAACTAATAAAACTAATGCCTTAAAATCTTATAGAATTTTGAATATAATTAAAAAAAATTAAAAAAAAAAAGGGAAAGGCGTGTCAAAGAAGCGCGCTCTAAATTCTTAAAAACTTATTTCCTGTTTAGTGAACAATATATCCGGAAGAATGTTGTTAGGCTTTGCTGGGCTTTTATTAGAATTTATGCTCATTTTGAGTTTGAGGGAATTTCTTGAGAGAAAAACGTGACAGTTTAAAGTCAACACACATTATTATTATTATTATTATTATTATTATTATTATTATTATTATTATTATTATTATTATTTATGCAACATTTCTTCATTGTTTGTTGTATTCTAAGAAGATGAAAATCACTGACCCCATCCTTCTGTTTAATATTTGGGTAGGGGTGATATAAAAGTTGTCTGGAAGATAAAAGTTAAGATAGTACTTAGAGTTAAAATAAAAGTTAATATAGTGCCTGAAAAATCCCTGCAAAGCTCCCAGACTGTGCAGGTTTATCACATATATCATAATGGATCATAGAGACTGGATATGATGTGCTCTGCTTCATGTACAACAGCCTTGAAGTGTTTCTAGTCAGGTATCAGGAGGGTTCTACTAAACAAATCTACAAAACAAAGCACTAGCTTTCTCTCTGTAACATTCATTCTTGTCAGTGTTGCAATGTCTCAGCCCTTATTGTTTCTAGATATAAAAGTAGCCTTTTTCTGGCTTCTCAGTAGTTTGTCAATAGTTTATAGCTCAGATTATTTATGAAGGTTTGAATGAATTAGTAGGGAGGACATTCAGCAATATCGTTATACACTTGTCAGTGGTTAAAGCAAGAAAAACTTTAAAGGCATCATCAGCAATAAACTTGCGTAGTATATTGCGCTAGAGTATGTATACAGTATACAAACCCTGAGTTTCAAAGTGCAGTGTTTACAAGTCTGGTGATTTCTGTTAAACTGTGTATGCATTTTCAACTACAGTAGTTTGTATTTCAACATTTGTTTGTATTCAGTAAAATGAACTAACATGCGCTGTGTTAATACCATTAACCTTCTCATTCATTACACCACTAATGTTCAGGTGGAACTGATCTTTCTATTTCTGCTTCACTGGTAGAAGCTTAATGTTATCATCTTTCAGAGACTGAAAGAATAATAAAATTCCTCCCTTGGTGGAATCCAAAAGCCCACTGCTTTCCTCCCACAGCGACATCAGAAGTAGGAGGTTTAGGAGAAAGCAGAACAGTCCCCTAATGCCAGGAGATTCACCACTATTCTGCACATGCTGCATTTGTGACAAAAATAAACATCACATGATGTGTTAGAGCAATGTTTAGAGAATGATGTGTTAGAGCAATATTTAGTCTAATGGGGCTAAATAAAAGCTGTTGCAGTGTGTAGAGGTTTTTAAACCTCAAACTATTTTTGCACTTCCTTTCAGTGAAGGCTTTTCACTGAACATTAAAAAGAAGGGAGACTCCTACAAAGCCAGACAGATCCAAACAGAACAATGTTTTGTCTTTAAACCAGTGATTTTAGGGAATGTCTTTTATTTTTTTTAATTACAGCAACTACAGTCATTTCCATTCACTCTGTCATTTCCTTTCCTGTCATTCTCTGTTGCCTTTTCTTGTTAGAGACTATTTTCCATAGGTGCGTGAGTGTGTGTGTGTGTATTCTTTGGATGAGCTCACTTGCTCCTTAGTGTGTGTCACTGGGACTAACCACGAATGTGATATACAGAACAGATCATCTGTAAAGTCCATCACACTGATGAGGACATCTTGGCAAAAAAAAAAAATAAAAAATACAAGGCACACACACACACTCAGTTTTTTCTAAACTTGGCACAAGGTATTAGGGACTTTAGGGAGTGACCATAAATTCTCATTGTAAGGACACTATATATTGCCTCTCAAACATTTAAGAGTCATGGTTTCTTTTAAATATATAAAAAGCATTTAAGTTATTTTTAAGCTAATTCGCTATTCTTGCTATTTATTAGAGGGTTTTTTTTGTTCAGGAGTTTAATACCCCACCTTCCTTTCCAAACTTTATTTGATCCAGGCAACATTGTTTTCCCAATATTAAACTCCATGCTATCCAAACCAGCCTGAACATACATATTATCATTCTGGTCACTTCACTGAAGCAGGATATGCCTAATAGCATTTAAAACCTTTGTAATGTTTAATTTTACATTAGCATTTAATTTTAGTGGCTGCTTTACGTGCTTTTCACTTTATATATGTACAAAGCATGAGACATTTTCTATATGTTTATGGGAATATCTCTATGGGGTTTGGCCTTGATGCAATACAGACACTTTCTTACACAAAAGCATGTGAAGACATCCACACTAGTAATAAGTCAGAAGCCTGACTTTCTGTCCTTGTCTTGTTTTATGATATTATCATGGGAGTTATTTTCATGTCTCTTAAGCACTGGCCCACAGATAAAACCTAGTTTATTGGCCTTTGCAAGACAAGGCTTGCAAATTCCTCAGGGATCGTTTTTTGTGCAGAAATATATTGATTTAATGTCTTCCTTACCATAAGTTAGAGACAACTGAGTAGGGGAAAATACATTATTGAGCAGAGCTGATTTCGTTCCACTTGGATTACAACCATACAGAAGAATTGTCTCAAGGAGGAATTTTCAGATAGAGATGTGTTTGTAGTATTAGGATGAAGAAAAGCTTATAATGTAACCCTAACCCTGTGTCATAGAATTACAATAGCTTGTCTCTCTGTGTTTCAGCCGAGAGAGTGACATCTCTGGGTAAGGACTGGCACAGACCCTGTCTAAAGTGTGAGAAATGCAATAAAACCCTCTCTGCAGGCTCCCACGCAGAGGTAAGAATCACATCACCATCACAAGCAAATATTTACATAAAAGTAACTTGACACTGATTTGATTCTATGAACTGTTGATTTTGGTGTCACACTGCAGTCAGAACAACGTCTGGAACTCCAAGTTCATCTTTGTGAACATGTGGACTTTAAGCCATTTCCATATAGCATATTTATTTGCTATAAATTACGAATTAAATTATGTTGTTGTTGTTGTTTTTTTTCACAGCATGAAGGAAAGCCGTACTGTAACAACCCATGTTACTCTGCACTCTTCGGACCCAAAGGTGAGTAAATATCCATCATCGTGTTACCACACCTTTGGCTTATTGCTTAGTCATTTGATCAGGGTTGATTATCAACTAAAAACATGTCCTAGATATGTTTAGGAGATGCAGTATCCTCCCAAAAGCACAAAATCCATTTTACTGAGCTCAGAGAGCTCATTGTTCAAGGCTTCTTATCTATAGCTGTTATCTTGTGCTGTCTCATCATTCACATAACATATAGAAATAGTTTCTTAAATACAGTAACTGCCCACCAAACGTTTAACAGCACTTTAAAAGAGATCCATCTTTGTAGGACTGGGAGTTATATAGTTCAAGCTCACGGGGTTGATGGTTCCTGATAGAAGAAAACCTCACTCTCAGTGTTTCCACACTAAACTGAACCATTTGCCAACATGCTCACATTGAAGTGTTTCTCTCGTTCTGTCTGGCTCCATTTTTCTCTCTCAGGGTTTGGACGTGGAGGCACCGAGAGCCACACATTCAAGTAAATACACACTTGGGTGCAGGCTTTAGGTGAGTACTTTTAGAGGTGAATTCTCATTAATGATTTAGCTCAAGACAGAAAGGAGATAAAAATAAACATTCTATAGGTTTTATCAGTTACTTGATTGAGTGCACACTTTATCAATATCCACTGATAATGTGGTGTTTATACTGCCTGTGGCTTTTCCTTACAGGTTTCCTCCCTCTACAACCCAACACGGGAAAATAGGACACCATGCCTCAAGTGTTTTTATCTATATATAGATCAACCAAAGAAAAAAGTGACCATGCCATGGACCTCTGAGTGGTGATTCCTGAGATGTGGATTAAGCCTGAATTTAGACAAAAATGTTTTTTCACTTTAGTCCAAACCCAGGCTTAATGCAGTGTCAGAAATAAAACCCAGTAGGTTTTAGTTTGCAGAATGTAATGTAGTTTAATATACATAAAAACATGGAATGAGATTTGGGAGTTCTGAAGCTCTATACAAAATCATTTTTGTAATTAAACATTGAATTGTAAACATTCACATGGAGAAGTTTGTCATTTTCCCATGCAGTCGTTCACCATTTTCCCTTCACACATTTCTGTTCATTGACTTGCACGTATTTACAATCCTTTTGCACATCATAAGAGCAGGAGACAGTGCTGCCACTTAAACTACTGTATGTCCTGAAATCTACCCAACAAATTAGTACCAACAAACTACATTATGGTCTTCAATCTTTAGAAACTGTTACGCTCTCAAGAGCTTTTAGAAAGCAGTGTACATTTATACAAAATACAAAATAATGTCCTACCGTTTAGCAATCATTTCCTCTATAATAAATCACTCAGGACCAAAAAAACTAGTGCAATTAACTACCAGCATTTCTAATAAAATATCCTTATACTGTATGGTAACATTCCTTCACTTCTCCTACTGTACATATGAAATGCTAAAATCTAGAATGTTCCCACACTCACATTGAGAACACTGACTCAATAGATGAATCTTAAAGTGAGTCTTGATTTTCTCAGCCGTTGCAGAACTGATCAGTTTGAGTTAGCCGGCCACTCCTGTCTGCCTTCAACTGCCGTCTTCAGTGCACACATACAGCACCAAGTCCTCCTGCCATCAGGGGAACATTACCATGGTAACAAACCCAAACACGACCCAACACATGCCTTTGCCCTCTAAACAAAGACCCGTTATCTCATTGTATGAGATACTGTCCACAAAGTGCCAGAGATAAAAAAGGTCATCTGTGTTTGCTCTAACCACATTTAACAATGTTAATATTTAAGAAGGTGATTATGTGGATACAGTCAATTTGATCTTTTTTTTTCCATGCTCACAGTTGAGTTCATGAGTTCACACAGGAAGGATATGCTTACCACAGATCTTGACTTCAGTTTTCAGAAAAGGATATTGCTTAATCATTAACAATACTTTGAATAATGCTAAATGATAATAATAATAATAACATTTAAAAAGGAGAGCTCAACATTCTGACAAATGATGCTAATGGATCATTTTTAAAATGTTCAGCCCTATTTGCTTTTTTGCAGGCAGTAATGAACACTGAACATAGAAATCAGACAAACTTGAACTGCACATTAAGATCCTCAGTGTTCAGTTAACCATTAATTAAAAAACCTTTACCTATCTGTGGTAAACCTGTTGCATGGTGCTTCAATTTCCTGATATAATATGTGTGTGTGTGTGTGTGTGTATATATATATATATATATATATATATATATATATATATATATATATATATATATATATATATATAATTCGTATGAACTCCACTGGAACCCTATAGTATATATTCATATATTCTGTACACACACACACACACACACACACACACACACACACACACACACACACACACATATATGTGTTCCAGTGGAGTTTATACCAATTATATTTATTAGCTTTGCGCTTTGAGATGTTCTTTTAAAGGCGCTATAGAAAATAAAGGTTATTATATTATTATTATTATTAAAATGTCTGCCAAATGAACATAAAACCTCTGTGTCTGAGAGCTACTGCATGCAAGTAATGTTAGATATGTTAGACCTATTTTTGCTAGCTATAGTACTTAGATAAATAAATAATTTCATAATAATGGTATTTTTTTAATAGTATTTAATTTGCAATCTGTCAACTTACCTTAAGGTCACTCTTAAAAAAATAATTGTAATTTTAGCTGAAACATCATATGGATGTTGATGTCCAAAAGCCATCCTGATGTCTGTGAAAACCATGAAATTCCTATATATTTGTTACCGTTTAAAATATCCTCTCCTCCCAACCTTCATGCAGACCTCATTTACTGTACTGTATATGCTAACATTTCAGCAACCAGTTCCAGGTAAAAAATGTTACGTGTCAAATTCAGTAATGTGTACAGTATTGAACTCTTACCAAGGCATAGAGTATGCTGTGCTATGAAATTTTGCATGTTTTCCTAATAAATCATACAAGTTAATTCAACAGGACAACTTAAACAATGTTCTATTCATAGTTTTTAAGAGATGGAGTTACTGTAAAATCTGGTCTCCATTTCTCTAATTGACTGAGCATGGAAGGTTCCCATTTCTGTCATCTCTATCTCCAACTCACCCTCTCCTTCACTCCACAGTAATGATGGATATGAACTGGAAGCAATTATGTTTGTTGGAAGGATTGTCTTACAGTGTAGCACTTCTCTGCAGATGCTCTAAAGGGAGCTAATGAGGGCAGAGTGAGAAGAAGGACAAACATTGTGCATGTGAAAGGTTACCACGTTTCTGTTTCTGGAGTATGGATTAGGGCTTCCTTAAAGAAACTCTAAACCTGCTGGGATGATGAAACTCCGAGGAGGCTCAGCAGCTTTTGGCTGGCGTAGCAGCGGTGCTACAGTTCTCCAGGCCAGCTCCTGCTGTCTATTATTTATGGTACCTAATGAGAGTTATAAAATTAACAATGTGAACAGGAAATGTCAGATAGGCCTGGTGCACCATTACTATCATTTCTGCACAAGCTCTCTTGAGTTGTTGTCCAGCTGATCCAGATGTTTTGTTTCTACTTCTGTAAGGAGCATAGTTTCAGTCAAAATGATTTGGCTGATAGAATATATCACGTACAAACTGAAAAGTGATTGTGTATACTGTTTCCTATTTCAATCTACACAGCCTTTTGACGTTTCCCCCAAGGTATGTCAGCTCTAGGCTGATAGGGTGTTTATGTGCCTATAATCAGATAAAAGTCAGGAAATGGTCAAGTGGACTTCAAAAGTCAACACAAGGTCAGTTGAACAGAATAAGTGCAATTTATCATCTGAGGTCTATGATCTATTGCATCACTTCAAATGAAATTTCACCAATCTAAACATAATTATGGGGCAGTTTTGTTTCAAAAATGGGAAGATGAAAGACAACATGAAAGGTTTCTTTTCATGAGCTCCCTCATTGCTTGAAAACTGACATTCCAGTGATGAATAATTTTAAACCTGCATCCAGTTTTATATGTGGCCTTATGGAATAACAAACGAGTTGCCTTGTGGAGACCCTGCACTATGTACCAGGTATCTTTCATTGCATGATTCATGTTTTTTTTTATATATTTTTCCAGGGTCAAGGACAGTTGGACATTGTCTCAAAGCAGCTTTTCAGAAGGATAGAAACATTCTAAAAAAAATAAATCAATAAATTAGTAATAGGTTTATAAGTAGTTTCTAAGTTTAGAATTAACTATAATCTCTAACATCTTTGTGTGTGTATATATACAGCAGTGCAACATCCTACATGTCTGAAATTAGGGTTTTGCTCAGTATAAAATTAACAGTGAACAGAAATGAATTACTATCATTTCTGAACAAGCTCTAAATGCAAGCAAGGGGAGAACTTGAGTTGTCATCCAGCTGTTCCAGCTGTTTTGTTTCCACTTCTGTAAGGGGCATAGTTTCAGTCAAAATGATTTGTCTGATAGAATGCATCACATACAAACTGAAAAGCGATTGTGTATACTGTTTCCTATTTAAATCTACACAGCCTTTTGAAGTTTCCCCCAAGGTATGTCAGCTCTGGGCTGATAAGGTGTTTATGTGCCTGTAATCAGATAAAAGTCAGGAAATAGTCAAGCGGCAGGGCAGTCGTGGCCTAATGGTTTGAGAGTTTGACTCCTAACCCTAAGGTTGTGGGTTTCAGTCTTGGGACTGACCCACGACTGACTTCCCCTTTCACACACAAACACACACACAGATACTTCTACACTCTGTTGGGGTTAGTTTACAATAGATGACTGACTCCATCTAGTGATTTTTAGAGGCAATTACGAAATACCTGAGGCATTATGGATAGAAAACCATATTTAGATTCATTGTGAATCCATTTCTTTGTACCATCAGAAAATAGGTTTTTATAAAAGGAGGTTTCAGTCAGGTTTTTGACTTACTGTTAGCCAGTGACCTCAACAAAACCCTAACCTTACAGTGAAACTCTTTAAAGCTCTGTAGAAGTGCAGGGGAATTCCAGAAAAATCACCTTTTCATAACTGCCTTAACTGCCAGTCCCAGTACTGTGTGATGATTTAGTGTTTAAAATTACAACTAGGGTTAATCTGAATATGACTGCTATATTTAGGTCATCTTTGCAAATTATCTGCAAGTAAAGTTTCACAAAGCACTTTAATAATACCACCTTAACTGACAGGTGGTTCTGCTAGATCTGTTATAACAGTGATGTCTGTACTGCAAATCATTTGGAAAGCCAATATGAGTTCTACATTTCGATATGATTCAATATGATTCACGATATGAGGTGAGAGATGGACTTAGACCACCCACAGTGTATTCTTTTAAATAACTAACTCAGAAAATGTGTTTTCAAACCAATATAATCTTGTCTATTCTGATTAGCACCAGCTGCCAAAAACAGACCCAATCAATCGGCAAAGCCTTTTTTTGCCAGGTACAGGTAGAAAATTTATATCCACACATTTAAAAAAAATTATATAATTAACTGATATAAAGTATATATAAATCAATATACAATTTATATAATATTGATTTGAATGAGGGGGGCACGGTGGCTTAGTGGTTAGCACGTTTGCCTCACACCTCCAGGGTTGGGGGTTCGATTCCCGCCTCCGCCTTGTGTGTGTGGAGTTTGCATGTTCTCCCCGTGCCTCGGGGGTTTCCTCCGGGTTCTCCGGTTTCCTCCCCCGGTCCAAAGACATGCATGGTAGGTTGATTGGCATCTCTGGAAAATTGTCCCTAGTGTGTGATTGCGTGAGTGAATGAGTGTGTGTGCCCTGCGATGGGTTGGCACTCCGTCCAGGGTGTATCCTGCCTTGATGCCCGATGACGCCTGAGATAGGCACAGGCTCCCCGTGACCCGAGGTAGTTCGGATAAGCGGTAGAAAATGAGTGAATGAATGAATGAATGATTTGAATGAGATCAGACTAAATCAACTAGAATACACAGAAGCCAAACACTTCCAGATCTGTTTAGATTTTTTAAAATTCTTGTGAAGGGATTTATCTGCTCTTTCATATGGACAGGCCAGGGGCATTGTGTTAAGAAGATTTAGCCAAGGTTTTTTCACATTTAAAAAAATATATATAATTAATATAAGAAGTAAACAAATGCAGGATTTGCAGCCATGGAGCGAATTCAGCTAGCATTTATTCAGCCAATGAAAATGCTTATATATATATATATATATATATATATATATATATATATATATATATATATATATATATATATATAATGTACACAAACATTTGTATATATACATGAGCTTATAGATCTCTACTGCACAATCCACAGGCTGAGGCCTGATTATAGCACGAGAAATTTTTGTGGCAGGTTTTGGTATTAGGAAGTTTGTGCAGTAACATTATGCTATGATGATTTCAGAATAACTTTCTGAATTGTGCTATGTATATATTGTTGCACTCCCATAATTACTGTGTAAAACCTTTGTGCCTTGAACCGTACCTGGCCCTAACTCCAGAGTACTGGCTATAGTGTTTTTAATCAAAAGGAACTGAAGTTCACGTGAGATCAAATCAAAGGCATATTGTGGTTGATTGATTTTGGATCTATGTTTACTTTATGTTGATTTTGGAAGTGTTAACTTTGCAAAATTCTGATAAAAAAAGATGCCTTTACAAAAGATTCTATTTTTTGAACATATTTATTATTTCAAAACAATAATTGATCATCTATCAACACAAATAAGTTATACTGTAGTAAAAAGCACATCTATGTAGGTCAACATTAGTGTATGAGCCCCTATAAAAATAGCATCGAAAGTATACAGTTTCATTCTCATACACAAGCACACACAATTTTTATATATATATATATATATATATATATATATATATATATATATATATATATATATACATACATACATACATATGTATATATATACATATACATATATACATATACATATATATATATATATACACATATACATATATATACACTATATGTGTATGTGTATATATATGTATATGTGTATACATATATATATATATATATATATATATATATATATATATATATATATATATATACATATATATATATATATACATATATACATATATATATATATATACATATACACACGCACGTGTGTATATATACATTTTATATATATATTTATTACCTATACAAGCATTTCCCTTGGCTGAATAAAAGCTAGCTGAATTAAAAACAGTCGCTCCATGGCAGCAAGTCTTGCATTTATTTACCTGTTATATTAATTATATATATTTTTTAAAATGAGAAAAATTGTGAAAATGTAAAAAAAAAAATAATAATAATAATAAATTACAAAAAAAAAAAAAACTGTGGCTAGATCGTCTTACCACAACATCCATATGAAAGAGCAGGTCAATCTCTTCACAGGAATTGAAAAAAAAAAAATCTAAACAGATCTGGAAGTGTCTCCTTCTCACTTGGCTTTGAGTTTGAAACAGTTTTTATTATTGGTGTTAACACCCATACACATCCACACATACATGCACACATACACATATGTGTGCAAAAACACATTCAACATCCACCCACACACACACACACACACATACACACAGAGTGCATAGCAGACTGAAGTGTGATGAGCAGTAATTGGAGCCATTTCCCACAGTGTGGCTGTTCTTAGAGGATGGGGGGGTTTAGCAGCCTCTGTTGCCATGGTAATATTACCAAGTGCTTGTCCAGCAGTGTCTGTGACACAGCACAGTGCTAGAAACATGTCACACATCATTCTTTAGCCACTCAAGCACATTTGTTCTTCCCCCCAGAAAAATGACAGTAAATAAATATCTTCAAATAATCTTGTTCAATCGAGGCTGCATTAGAATTCAGTTCAAGTTCAGATTATGATGGAGATGGACAAGGACTGAAGGAGATGGAGGAGGAGAAAGAGAGAGAAGGAGGAGAAGGAGGAGGGAGGAGTGGCAGCACATTTGCATCAATATTTCAAATTGTTCTATTGCACTTTCATCCTCGGGGTTCTGCCTTTTTCTGCCCGACACCTTAGAGAAGCTTTATAAACGGCAAACACAGGTAGCAAAAGTCTTAAATAAACTAATAGTTGAATGATAAAAAGATTTCAAAACAAAAAAAAGGTTACCTTACCCATAAACAATAAAACAGTACAATGACAACACTAATAACAATAATAATATTAATAAGGAATATATCAAAAACAATGATACTTTGTTGGATATATAAAAAAAGAACCTTTGTAAAATTGATTGTCATGTCACGATTAAAAGTGTCAAACATCCAAGGCATCAGCGAGGTGACCAGAAGTAAACAGAACAAAAACACCAAAGCCAAAAGTTACGGCAGTACAAAAAAAAAGGTGCACAAAATACAGCTGTGTAAGCTTTTGGCAGTCAACCGTAAAAGAGTCACAAACAGATTTCATTTAGAAAAATCAAGAGGACATTAGTCCGTCCTCCATCTTTGCCGGTTTGCAAGTCTTGCAGTGTCCAGAGCGCTGACTGCATGGAGACCCGAGTCACAGCGGGTAATAAAGGGCTGAAGCGAGACTGTGACGAAACAGTGGGCAGGAGAAGCAGGTGGAACTCCTGGGCTGTACCCAGTGTGTGTAAGGGGTCTGAAAGTGGACAGGACAGTGTTTGGTACTGCCCCTAACCACACACACACGTCTAAATGAGAAACCCTTGTTGAATGCCTCTCTTTGACACAAACTCTCTGGCACGCAGACACACGCAGACACATATGCACACACACCCTTGGCTTATACTCCCTATAGCCCTATGTCTGACTGAGAAACCCTGAATGTTTCTCACACTCTTTCACATACACACACACATTAAGGGAGTAAGTTAGTCCCTGAAGCTGTTTATGTACCATCTCCCAGTTATTCTTACACACAGACCAATGTATCAGGTCATGCTGGAGAAGTGTCCAATCTCTACCATGCAGGAAAAGTATTTGCTAATGCCAGTCTTCATCGTCTGTAGAGTCTTCCTCGTCTGACGAGTCCTCACTGCTGGCTCGCCGCGTCGCTGCTTGTTCCGCTCGTGATCCGTTCTGTTGAGCAGCCATTAACGCTGCTGCAGCCGCTGCCGCGCGCTCCTCTGCCTCCCGCTGCCTGAGAGCCGCTGCCTTCTTCTCCTGCTCAGCATGGCTCTTCATGTGAGCACTCCGGCTTTTCACCTTATAGAATATTCTGCAGAAACACCGACACAGGAATCATTTAGGACAGCCAGCAAACAGAGATGACTAAATTATGTCATGCATACTATAGGTAAACCAACAGGTTCTCTTAACCAACATATCTACAGTAATCTCATATAATAAACTGCAATGTATCATCTTTAGAAGTTTCTTTTACTGCAGTGTGTGTGCAGTTTTTTTCAGAGGAGACATTTATTTCACATGTTTGAAGAGTCTGTGCAATCCTGTCAGAGGTAACTGTTTTTCTTTATGTTTTCTGACAGGAAAGTCTTCAGGACAAAGGGTTTTGAGTTTTGTGGTTTCTCAGTGATGTAACAAGCCACTTTTTTCATAAACTTCAAGAGGAGGTTGGTGAGAGAATGAGTGTTTATAGTAATAACAGGAAATAACTTGTTTCATCGTCAATGTAACTACTCACCTTTATACAGGAACGACATGTTATTCTCATTATACTCATTATTAGATGATTAAAAATTGATTTGTTGGCACTTAGGTAGCTCTTGGTGGTAATGGATCACACCACAATAGCTGATACTGTATTACAAACCTTTTATTAATTAATATATATATTTCTCATGTTACTGCCACATGTGGAAGAGGTTGGATGATCAAGACGGATTGCTTGATTTGATGCTTCACGTAAACCCCTGACTACGAAGAGTTCACAGAATGCGAGCGCAGACTGTGATAAGCGGAAAGTATGAGCGAGATTCGTCTATTTGATAAAAGCGAGAGCAGATGCACTGGCAAAATGCAAATGAGCAGCAGCGGCCAATGGTGAGTGGGCTGGTGGGCAGAGTGAGCGTACGAGATGTTTTCATATTCCAAATCATCCACGTGCACACGAATACATACACACAACCTGCCCTCAGTGGCTCAGTCACTAGGCAGACAGGCAGACAGCAGAAGGCATGGCATTTAACACTGGTCCTAACTTGCAGTTGCTAAGAGACAGTTGATAACAGAGCCAGGCATTGCCTTTACTGACAAGAGACCACTTACTGGGATCAGATGAGATCAGATGTCTCTCAACTTTTACATACTCTGATGCCAATGACTCACAGACTTTCCCTATTAGACACTATTAAACTGATACAGGCAAAAAGGTACGACAAAACAGATAATAAAGCTCTTGAACTGTTGCTTCAGAGATGTCAAGAACCCATATCAGAGGGTTGTAAGTCATGAGGATGAACCTCATGGTTTGATTCTGCATTCGAGCAAAACTACAAAGGGAAGTGACACATTTGCCTTAAAACATTGCAAAACATCTTCACTTCGGAAAAACAGGGTTGCACAATAAAAACAACACATTCTAACAGTTTAAAATTATTTTCAGTCGATACATGGCAGATGTGCAATGACATACGCCGGCAGTGTGATCACAGGTCATTAAAAAATGTTTGTGCACATGACACAGTGACTAAAAGCTGCCACGACTACCGTGAGCACAACGTTTTTGACGCCTGCTTGTACCAGTGTGGATCTGTTAAGCATAAATTAGGCATCAGACCGTGAAACAGAAATCTCTCAGATACACACGTGACAAACCGAGATGAAGAGCTAGCTAGAAAAGCATTGATGTGGAGCGATTTATAATGAGATAATGAGATATTGAGAAACGTTTTTGCCTGCAGTAAAGACTTGGAAAAAGACTGGACATTTTTTCTAAGGAAAAAAAAAAAAAAAAAAATCTGTTTTGATGAGTCCGTGCCAACGATAACCACAGATCCCTGTTCTTGAGGAACCTGATCTGGTCTTCTGCTATTGGAGCTCATCCACATCAAGTGGTTCAATGTTCTGTGCATGCTGAGATGCTTTTCTGCTCACCACTGCGATGCAGAGTGTTTATATGAATGATCTAAACCAATCTGGCTAAATTTCCTCTGACCCTCCCTTATCAACAGTGCTTTTACACCTTCAGAGCTGTCTCTCACTATGTTTTTGCACATTTCTGTGTAAACTCTAAAGACTGTTGTGTGTGAAAATCCCAGAAAATCAGCAGTTTCTGAAATAGTTAAACCAGCCAATCTGGTATCAACAACAACGCAATGATTAAAGTAGCAGAGATGACACTTTCTTTCTGATGCTTGATATGAACATTAACTGAAGCTCTTGTCCTTCACCTGTATGTTTTTTTTTTGCATTGTGATGTTGCCATGTGATTGGTTGATTAGATAACAGCAGAAAAGTGCAGTAGTGCAGCTAATAAAGTGGACAGTGCAATAGAAGAAGACATAAATAGATGTTTGGTATTTAGAGGTATTAATATTTCAACAGTCTATAATGCCAAGGTATTATCGCCACACATAATCGCCACACAGTCAAGCTAGTTGCTCATCATGACCACTGTAAGAACAATTTTGTGTACCTTTGCCTTCCATCATCAACAAAAAATGATCCATAATCAACTTAGAAATGATCTGAAAAGGTCATGGCTATATGACACACCTCTAATTTGTAGATCATGTTAATATTTATTTCTCACCTTAAAGTCACGTCACAAATAAGACAACAATAATACATAGGGTATTGACAGGGTTATCTGTGACATGACTAAAGTTAAAACATCTGGAACATCTGGATCACATGCGCTCTTCAGATTCTTCACATAAAGGTGGGGCTAATTAAACACTTGCACATATGCTGCTGTCTCACCTTCCACATTTCTTGCAGGGAAATTCTCCCTCTTGTCCTGCAGAGCCTTTTGTTCCGACGCCGCTTTTCCGCACAGTGCTCTCAGGCCGGGGTTTCGGCGGAACTGTGGGGGCGTGGCTTACCGCAACTGCTGGATGCTCCCGTCTTCCATCCTCCTGATTCCTTAGAACCAGTAATGCACGAGTCTGAAGCATAAGAGGATTACAGTCAGTAATGGGCATGTTTTTTTGTTTGTTTGTTTTTATCACTGCTTAGTATTTCAGCAAATAAATCCACAGTATACTGGTCTCTTAATACAACTAGAACTGCATCAAGCTGTTAGCCACAAGAGGGCACCAAACAGATGTTGCTTCTTCTGGATTTCAGTGAGCTGTATATTGTTTGTTTGTGTTTTTTTTTTCCATTTATAATATACATAAGAGTTACAGATGTATTTTAATAGATACTCTTAAATAATAGATACACTTCCAACTTTGTACTTATTCCAAGGCTTGGACAACTTGATACTCACACTTTCACTGGCCTGTAGACATTGTGTCACCCTGTCAGGGCTGCTTTCTCGCTTCCTGTCCCCTGACACCTCCCACTTCCTGTCCTCTTCCTCTTCCTTTCGCATATCAAATCTCTGTGAACCCTGTTCAAGACAGAGAAGTTTACAAACCCAACCATGCTGTAGCAGTCAACATGAGCTTTAACACACACGTATAGAAAACCAGGCTTACTTTATAGTCCACCTCCTCCTCTGTGGGCCGTGTTTCAGGAAGTTCTGCTTCGCCGTAGAGGAGTGTTCCGTTCCTGCCGATCTTCACCTGCTTCTTATAGGTGTAGTAGAACTCTACACACTGAGCCACTGTCTTGGAGTTTATCTTCAAAATCAACCAGAAAACAACAATGTGGTGGGTGAACAGAGGACCAAGCAAATCAGACATGTACTGCACAAATAATGCATCAGAGCAAAAGATTGAGCCAGGTGAGAGAGAGAGAGAGAGAGAGAGAGAGAGAAACAGATAGAGAGAAAGAGAGAGAGACAGAGAGAGAGAAAGAGAGAGAGACAGAGTGAGAGAGAGAGAGAAACAGATAGAGAGAAAGAGAGAGAGAGGGAGGGAGGGAGGGATGGGAGGAGAGACACGATGACCTGCTTTTGCACTGTCCACACCGGCAGTGTGCACCAGTAAAAATATATTTAGATAATATAGTATTATCTAAATCAAGTAAAATCAATATATAATACATATAATAAAACAACGTATTATTATGAGAGAGACAGAGAGAGAAACAGAGAAACAGATAGAGAGAGACACACACACAATGACCTGCTTTTACACTGTCCATACCAGCAGTGTGCACCAGTAAAAATATATTTATATACTATAGAATTATCTAGATCAAGTAAAATCAATATATAATACATATAATAAAACAATCTAATCCAACATATATAAGTTTAAATGTAATATATTGCAAATGTTGTGATGTCCTCATGGTCCAATTTCTCACCTTTCTAAATCAAGCTCAAGTGTTCAGACAAATAAGGCATAAAATCCAAACCTTTACCATGTATCTTTATTTATGCTGAGCAGTTTGAGGTTGTGTGAACATTGGCCTAGGTGTTAAGTGTTAAAGGAAGGAAGGTTAGAGAGAAAGTGAAAAGAAGTTGAACAGTGTAAGAAAGTGTGCAGGCACATAAAAGCTCAAAAAGCTATAAATAAACTTCATGCTTAAAGTATATATTAGTTTTAATCAGATCTCAATTTCTTGTTAAATGCAAACTGGCTTTTTTATATATATTTATTTATATCTGATGAGGTCCTGACTCCACCCCTAACTACTGTACAAAAGTTACTGCTGGTTATCACGTTCAACAATGCCACAGAGAAGCACGTAGCCATGTCAGTATCTAAAACAGCATTGTTTTATTTCATTATAAACTACAAGGGTAACAACAACCTGCTTTTTTTATTCAGGAGGAATGTGAATACTGTGTTCTGGTTGCTTAAGCGCTGTTCATTAATAGATAATAATAATAATATCATAATAATTATAAATGTTCTGTAAACGAAGGGTTACATTACAGCTCAGTGTCTGTGCCTTTTCGCTTGCTGGCTGTCTATGTGAAAGAAACATGCCTTTTTTTCTTTTGTAATAAAAGGCTTCACTTTGAGATACTGAAATGTGATCTGATACCATTTTCTGCACCATGAAGAAGTCCTTCTTGTAGGTAGAGATGCCCTTGTTGAAAAAGCGTCTCTCCTCAGGTGTCCAGTTGTCTGAGCCTGATGAAGAGATGAAGAGAACCAGGACATGAGTCAGGCAATTACTGCAAAGTCTGATGCAAACGAGCTTGTGCGCATAAACACACACATTCACGCAGATACACACAAGGCACACAGCCAGGACACATATTGGCACATGAACAATAGTGCTCCTGTCCTCGTCTATGGATTAAGCACACACGGCCCCGCCAACACGCTGCCCACGCTGTCTCTTTCGCCCTCCTCTCTCTCCCCTCACCCACTCTGTACAGCTCCAACAGGCAACCCTACCCACCCCCACTCCTTCCTCCAGTAATCCCAGCCACCCCTGCCCTCCCCCAGTATTCAGCTGGTACGGTTTATAGCTGAGACAGAAAACTGCATGAAATTCCGGCAAGTCCCTACTGGGTCAAGCTCAGAAGGCGGGCTAGACGGAATAATAAAGGCAGAAACAAAATGAGGAGTTGGGTACTTACCGGAGTAGTGGTAATCTGCCAGAGGGTGAGATTTGGGAAAGATGGGGTTTTTCAACAGAAGAAGCGCAACGGCTCCCTAAAAAAAAAAATAAAAAGATTTCATAATAAAGCATTAAATCAATGGCCAGTGCTGTGGAAGACAATAACATGACAAAGTTATGGGTAGCTGTGAAGGATTTAATTATATAAGACATGAGAACAAAAGAGTACGATATCTCGCACATGCAGCATAAAGCGAGAGAGAGAGAGAGAGAGAGAGAGAGAGAGAGAGAGAGAATGAAAATGAAAATGAAAGACAAAGAAAGGAGAAAGAGAAACATAGAGCCAGACACACTATCTCCTTGGCAACGTAGGCAAGAGTGTTTCACTGTAGGCGTTTAACCAAGCGGCACCCGCCAGTGGCTAATATTCCTCTCTACCTCTCTCTCTCTCTCCCTGCATCTTCACTGTAATCTATGAGTTGCAAAACATGCATGGCACACAGAAAAGGACAAATCTCTCCATGTCTGTTTCCTTGAGCACAGATTCCAATTCCTTCTTAAACAGCAGATCCCTAGCACAAGCCTCATGAGTATAAATAATAAGTAACAGTAAACACAGAGGGCTGATTTGTACTTCTGCAGAAGTACACATAAACATATCATCTGAGCCAAGTTGCAGAGAATGGGAACAAAAGTAAAAGTGAGTTGTAAAGGCTTGCACAGGAGCAGCATGCACACCACCAACGATGTGTGATGAGCAACACCGATCTTTTGAGCCGGGAAGTCTATCTGGTGGAGTTGTGGTCAGGACGAAATCCAAGTAATTACATGAACCAAAAGTAGTGCAAAAGTAAAATTGGAGCACTTTGATTGGATGACAGTAGAGCTGCAACATTACAAACACAAACACATCACAGCCCAATGACAGTAAATTACTGCAAGGAAACAGTGCAACAGTGCATCTCTGGGTGAATAAACAGAAGGTAATCGGATGAACATTTTATTGTAATATTTCCATAAATTCACTCATTCTTTTATTCATTAAGCACTTTTAGTTTTGTTTACTGTGGATCCTGAGCCTTTTATGAGTCGAGGCAGGACTACACCCTGTGGGGATGGGCTGCCAGTAACATTCCAGCACTCATTCAATCCTAGAAGCAATCCACCTTCCAGCAAGTTTTTTGGGAAGCGACAATCCAAACAGTCTGTAACCCTGGAGCTTTGACACAGCAACACTATGGCACCCATTCTATCGAAATTTTCAAAAACGAAGTCCTTCCTTATTGCATCCAGTAACTTCAATCTCCAACCACAGTGAAACGTGACACTCCGGTCACTTCTTTTTTTCGTCTCTCATTGTTTGGTCCATGCAGCACTAAACACCTGTACACACGTCAATGTTACTGGGCAGTATGCTGGAATATCACATGGCACCCTAGTATATCTAAAGTACAACATACTGTACTTCGCTACTGTGGGGAAAAGAAGGGGTCAAAACCGTGCAACAGAACATGCATTCAGATCAAAACAGCTCGTAGCTTAAACACGGTAGCACGTGTTCTAGAACGCGTCTCTGGTATTGACAACAGGTTGCTATGGCAGCAAAGCTGACAGCTCAGCACTATCAGGCTGGCCTCTGTGCTGCTGTTGCTGGTTCAGCTGTGTGAACATAAAAGCACACACAATCACATATCTAATTCCCTTCGTTTGTGCTTATGTGAATATGCAGGCATTGAAACAGTGATTATTCAGCCCCTCGAACACGTGACATAACGCCCCACGGCCAAACGCAGCGGAATGCAGCCAAGGATCACATGATCGCTCCGTTTGTATGCCTGTGGATATTTTATAAAATACTATAGTAAGAAAAATGGGTTTAGAGGACCATGGTGGTGCATGTAATTGGGATCATGCTGGTGAAATCTTTCATCATCTCACACTCACCATGATATCACCCTTGCACTCGTGGAGACAGTGCATGGCCAGCTCCTGATTGGTCCCTCCTCCACACAGTGCACTGGAGCAGGCCAGGTGCATGAGGTCACTCACTGCAGAAACATAAATCCACATGAAAAACAACACACATCTATCAATCTACAGACAAGTGACAAATTAAAGGAAAAATCTGCAATCATGGGAGCAACATCCTGAGCACAGATATAAGCTCCAGTACACCTTGTGACAATTAAACAATTAAAATGTTTGGACTGGGAAAGAAGCAGGTAAGCAGGTGACAAGACCTTCAGTCACTCAAAAAGACTTCCAAGATCTTAATCAGAACTATGACAAATCTGTCCATACTGTAGGTATAGAAATGGGGTTGAATGTGATGCGAGTGCATTTTGTCTGACTGATCGTCAGTGCTGGACTCTCAGTCCACACTACATACAGTAGAGAGGTATAGCATATTGTAGTAGGACTGATCTACAGAGTCGTGGTAAAGAGCATGAGACGTGTGTACCACGAGAACAGCGCAGGACTGATAAAGTAACCTGGAGTCTTTGTTATGCTCTAGTGGACATTTCACTGTCGTTGTTTGGCTTCATAATTAATAGTTAATCACACTGTTCACCTTTATTATTATGAAATATTACTATTGTGATTTAGTTAAATTCAGTTTTATTGTACAGCACTTTGTCTCAAAGCAGTTTTACAAAAGTATAAAAATTCAGAATAAAAATGATAGTTTCAAATTATATTTATCCATAAGGAGCAAGTCAGAGGCAACGGTGGGAAGGAAAAACTCCTTAAGGCAATATGAGGAGGAACCTTGAGAGGAACCAGGCTCAAAAGGACTCATCTTCATCTGGGTGTCACCAGATTAAATAACTTCCTTTCTACAATTGTATATATGTAGTCAAGTAGAGTTGTGTAACAAGGAGCTTTTGAGAAACTTATAAGTACGATGCTAGGTGATGGCTTTAACAAGATAGACTTATTAAAATGAGAATTTCCTGGTTGCACAGTTGCACTTTTGGACCTTATACATAAGGTGCACAAGTCACCTTATGTAGTAAACCATCTTGTTTTTTTCTCCATTTGTCACCTAGATGTGTAAATGCAAATCGACACTCACATACTGAAACCTTGAAAACTTGTGACTCCCAGTGACAAGAGAGAGCTGGTTATTATTCACCAGGTTTGGTAACAAACAACATTGTGTCTGTTCTTTTAGCTACTGTTAAATAAATTGCTAATAAACATTTCCATTTCTTACATGTACACACAAAGGGATGCGTTCCTCTGCTGTCTGTTTAGTAATAGTTTTGACACTAGAGAGATGTAGTTATACAACCACAAAACAAGGAAAAAGCTTCTCTTTACAACTTTCAGTTTAAAACGCACTCAAGTAGAAAAGCAGAGTGTTATGTTTGAATAGAGCTACCTCTCTCCTGCTGCTGGCCTTTGGACTCCAGCTCAGGCAGCGGCGCCCACACCAGCTCAGCCTTGTGTGGGTCGAGCTGTGCAGCAGAGCGTTCCTTCAGCTCAGGCACCTCCGCCTGGTATCTCTGCCCAATGTTGATCCGTCTGAGAGAGAGCGAGAGAGAGAGAGAAATTCAAAAACAGAAAATGTCGAAATTGTATGCTATAATTAATGCTATTAATAGTAGCAGTAACAATGCAATTAACAATAGTCCTTATAAGGTACACCGTATTGCAAATAAAGAGGAAATCTATTAAAAATAAATCATGCATTTTGTTAGAAAACTAAACAATGAAGTCTATTTGCAATATAAATCATCTGTATTCTTTGTAAATCTTTTCACCGCCAAGCCTTTCTGCCTTACCGATCATGATCTAGGGTTCAAAATGAAACACAAAGTGAAAACAACTAAAATTCTTGACTAATCTATGCAGAGATGTCATGTCGGAAATCTTACTATGACCAAAATTTTTTTTTTTTTCCCACAGTCTCTAGCAAAAAAATCCATATTCTACATGCAAATCTTTCCTTCTTTGCACCTAATTTGCTCATTTGATTAACATGTTGAAAAAGATGCTCAGATATCTAGTGAATTATTGTTCATTTCTTTTTTTTATTCATTCACATTACAAATGCAACGTCAGCTTTTAAAGAGGCTATTTTTAGGATAACCTCAGAGGTGTGCTTCATGTAGGTGACAATTTAACACAGGCTGCTTTACCACCCTGTTGGGTAATGCTGGGAAATTATCAGCCTGGAAGAGCTGCGTTTCTATGATATAGACCCGCAAGAGTGAGTATACTTTGGCCTTGGATCGTTTACTGAACATTAGCACTCCATGCTCTTCATAGCCTTCTGCTCCAAGTCACTAAAGGCTGATTTATATTTCTGTCTAAATGCAGAGATCAGACAGATAAGAGGGTTTATAGGTGGCTTAAGGGAACGCCTCTAAAACTACATTCAACTACACATCAGGAACAGAACTGTTGCAAGAAATCATAGAGGAGGGAATATTCAACAATACTGGATTTGAGATGAAACTAATCTAAACAAACAAAGAGCTCAAAATTGAAAAAAAATGTCTGGAAAATTACGCAATGTTTTAAGGCAACTGGGTAAATGAGTGTGAATTACATCTACAGTTACAGCAGTTGGCAGATGCTCTTATCTAGAGTGACGTACTGAAGGTTGCAGACTAAGAATACCACGAGAGAAATAAAAAACAAGTGCTAGGTTTGGTGACCGCTCATTACTTCTGTAGAGAAATTAAAAAACCTCAGGTGAGGATAATCTTGTACAAAAAAATGCAGTATGAGTCAAATTGGTCTATGTGGTTTGCTAACTGTGACTCAAACACATGTTAAATGACTAAAGAACATGTTAATATTCAATGGACAACATAAAGATCAGCAATCAGTTTACGATGACCCATTAGCTCCTCAGGAGCTCTCGGTTGAAATATTATACACTGTTGTAGAAAGGACATTATTTACTTTTACAATATTTACTGTAGCGTGTGACCCAAATGAGGATGGGTTCCGGTCTGAGCCTGGTTTCTCTCAAGGTTTCTTCCTCACATCATCTCCGGCTTGCTCATTAGGGATAGGGATAGATATATAGTATTTAAACTTTTAAGTTAATCTTTTATAAATTAATTTTAAACTTTAATTGTATATATTCACTTATTTATTTTTATATATTAAATTTATATATTTATTTCTTTTTCTCTCGCATCAGTTTCCATCCTTCTGTAAAGCTGCTTTGAGACAATGGGAAATTGTTAAAAGCGCCATACAAATAAATTGAATTGAATTGAATAAAGATGACATGTTATTGTAGTAGTTACCGAGCCAGGCAACTTATCTTAATTTCGTGTGTTTTTGGAATAGTAGAAACTAGTTTGTCAACACTGGAGATAAATTACGATTATGATTATACAAATTGGGAGTCAAGTGAAATCTCACTCGTATGTGACCAGGAGACAGCAGACTGAACTGGATTTTCAGTTATATTGATTCTGTTATTTTTAACACAGCTAGAGATTATACCCCATTTTTATATCTAAATCTTTTTTTTTAAAGATTTAAAATGTTAACCATGCATTATTGTACAAATATTATTAGAATGGTTTAAAGTGACGTGTACGGAGTTGTTTATAAGAAGTTATGTTTTTGGACAACTACATAAACCTTTTTACACAACACCTGAAGATTACACAAGATCTGAAGATTTGCAGATACAAATTTCCTCCAGGATATGCCTCTTGGATCATGTTTGTGTGTGTGTGTGTGTGTGTGTGTGTGTGTGTGTGTGTGTGTGTGTGTGTGTGTGGTCACACAGGGCTAAACATTAAGACAGGAAAATCAGTTGGTACCAGTCAGAGATGATACCTCCACTATTCTCTCTGCTGAAATCCCACAACACACAGACAGACAGACAGAGAGCGAGCGAGCGAGCGAGCGAGAGAGAGAGAGAGAGAGAGAGAAACACAAACACTACCACAGCCAAGATGAGTGACACTGAAACAGTTTACAATCAAGCTGAATGCAGTAAGAATAGCAGTTTTTCTGCCAACCGTTACAAAACACACACATCCAGGCACAGACAGACTGAACAGTTATGGTTAAAGGCTGAACACTTACAAAAGTACGTGCGTGAGAGGTGGAAGTGAGAGACAGAATGCTGTTCCTTTAAATAATGCCTACTGCACTTCTACTTGGATGTGGAAATGGGTCAAGGATTTAACAGTATGTGTGTGTGTGTGTGTGAGAGGGAGAGAGAGAGAGAGTGTGAGACGTCGTCAGTACTTACGGCTCAAGGCTGACAGGAGTAGCCTCATTCATAGCAGACAACACAGGAGGCGTAATCTCAGTGCTGTCTATACGCAGAACAACAAAAACAAATGACTCCATCACTGACACAATTACAGCCAGGGTTAATTACAACATCATCTGCATTGCAATGCACCAACAATTATTCCTGCATGCATGCAGAATCCACTTTCAGATCTACTCCAGTGTTTGCTCAACAAGTTCAGAAATAGTAAAACACAACACAGTAGATGCATGTGAGGGACACTCACTAGAGCGAAGGAGGCTACGAGTGGCTGATTTGGGCGTAGCTGGCGGCGGTAGGCCCTGTGATCCTGCTACAGCGGCAGAGAGGATGGTGGAGAAGTAAAGGCCCGAGCCCTCTCTCACAGGGCTGAGGATGGGTGGAGGGGTGTAAGGGGGCAGCGTGAGCGGGTTATCAGCCAGCCTTACTGGTGAGCGAAGGTGGCTCTGGTAAGATGTAATACTGGAGTAAACAGGTGGAGCGATCAGCGTGCTCACTTTGGGCGGAGGGATGAAGAGCGGCTCCGGCCGAGGACGCCGTTTCGCCTTGGACGATTTGCCATCTACGTCGCCACCGAGTTCAGCTCCGCCGTTCTGGAATGTGAAGGGAGGCAGACATGCAGTGACTAACAGCATGGAAACATTTGTTTTATTATTTTATTTTGTATTTGCTTATTCAGTCTTTGTGGTGGCAAGAGAAAGTGGAAACATGATGGAGGGAAGGAGAACATGTCTGGATTAGATTTCAAAGGATGAAAAAACAAACATTAGGGATTATGATGGAGTCTTTAATCCTGGTTTTAGCTGATGGCGGATACAGTGGATCAAAAAATCAAAAAAGATCCTGATCAGAGGATCGCTGATGCTGTTCAGAGACAAACTCACCTGGTTCGAGCTCTCAGACAGAGAGTTGCGTAGCGAGCGGCGGCGCGTGACAATGACGGAGGGCTTGTGGTCCGTCCGGTTTGACTCGCTGTGCCGTTGGGGCCAGCTGGCAGACAGAGAGGATTGCTCCTGGTCCACAGAGGTGGGATCTGCTCGCTGTACAGGAACTGACACTGGGATGACCAGAGGGACCAAGCTCTCATCTCTCACACGTTTGGCACTCAAACCCTCCAGCTCTCCAACCCCTGGACCTGATGCTGGTGGGCTCCAGGACCTGTGAGACTCCTAGACACATGAAACACGCATCACGAAAAACCTTTACACATAAACACAGACTGGCAAAAGAATTACAAAAATGTAATACATGATTAGAATGTATTCTAATGGGACCTTATTTTAATCAAACTAAAGGGAATTTTTTTAAAAGAAGATATTTGTTGAAAATAAAATGGGTATTGAGTGATTAGAGGCATAAGCGCAGGCATTATAGTCCGTTTCAGGCACCTTCATTTCTCACATACTGCAGGTTATTACATGAGCTTTTGTGTTGTGTCTTTGGTACATAAAGTAAGATCAGAGAGTTAATCCTGATGCTTCAGGCTAACTGTACAGTATATTGGCTGATATTTTGATATCCAGTGTTTCTTTTTAATCCAACAACAAAAAAGATCTAGCAAATTCTCTCTGTAGGTAGTAACTAAAGAAAGCAACAAGCATGTACAAATATGTTAAACTGACTTGTATCAATAGCATGTTTAAACAAAGTCCTGCAACTGAAAGATCTCAGTGTAATAAATCTCAGCTTTATTGTGGTTATATCAGTACACACGATGCCAAAGTTCCTTTCTTCTCACTAAACTGCTTGTCCACATAATAGAAACAAAAATGCAGTTCTCGATTACCACAAATTTTCAAATCCTCTTTATTTGAAATACAATTTCGCTCTGAGGAACAGAACAAACCTTCCTGCATAGGCTCTGTTTCCTGTATTCTCTAGACATTTCCTGATTCTCTGAGGGACCAAACCAAAGCAAGTAAAAAAAAAAAAAAAAAAAAACATTTCACAGAACTGAATAATAATAATAATAATAATAATAATAGACTTCTACTATGGATAGACTCCATAATTTAAACCTATAAAAAGAAAAATCGTATAATCAATCTGAATAAAAAAACACCCGACAAAAAACAAATCACAGTCTGATTTAATTGATAAGACATATTTTTCTGCTGCAGTAGACATTTAAGGTTTGCAACAGTAGGAATTTCCAGCACTTAACCTTCTCCGTGTCCTGGCTCACATACACAATAGCAACAATCTATTCCAAAACTTCTTGAGAAATATTTACCTACTTGTGAAGAGCATACAAGTGTGGGCAGGTATAAGATTTTCCTCTCGTTTGCTGCACTGGTTAGCATGGGTTATTTTTTAGGGCTACTCATGCAGTGCCTGAGGTCAGTAGCACATGCACCCACACACCCAATCTATTGTTACTGAAGCTGCTGACCTTCTTAAAAAAAGGCTTATGTAACACAAACTTACCAGTTAACATGCCCTAGCAATGTAAACCGAGTCTTTACGTTAGAAACAATAGAACCGAAAAAAAGACTCAAACATGTCTAGACATATTCAATAGGCATATTCAAGCATATTCTAACCAGTTTTTTTTTATTATAAATTACTCATCTAAAATAAATCTATACATATGTTAACAGCTACAGTGAGTCAATCGGGAGTCACAGATGGATGTGCAACCAACACATTGAAATTCTTACAGTGGTTGTTCATTCTTTTGGTTTGAATCTATTAATAAATACATAATAAGATACAGACGATATATGTGTGATGTATGACATGAAAATACTCTGTAGCCACTCAAAAACTGGATGATATATACTTTACCAATTTTACTACTCTGTATTTATGTCATACGTAAAATTACATTTTTGCTTTTGCACCCACACATTTTATTCAGAAACCTGGGCCAAGTTAGGGCATTTTAGCCAGGGAGGTTCGAACGCTCCTGCCAACTTCCAACTCCACCCTGAGTTTAAAGGGAGGAACTCTAAAGTCGACACAGGCCCAATCTTCAGTACTGTGCAGTCTAATACCTAATAGAAAACTAATACATCCTTTAGCTGCTCCTTCAAGGAAAATTAAAAGAGAAAACAGTACTGAAAAATTATTCTATGACCCTAAATTACATGTCTAAGCAAGTCTACGGTTTTATAAATATACATTTAACGCGTAAGAGAGATTTGCCGAGTGTATGCCTAATGGCAGAATACATCACGATGTGTTTGCATCAGCATAGGCAGAGGATTGAATGAACATGCGAGCTAAAACACCTGTTCTATTCACGTTCTGCACGTTTTGCTTTCTGCTACACTACAGTGGTGAAACCTGCAGAACCAGTACGCAAATGTGAAAAATGTTCTATGCTATCAAGCACGTCTTCCACGCACGAGTGACCACAGTTATGTTATATTTATTCTTTTTACGATCAGTGGGGCACAATAAACATGCTTCTATATTACAGCGTCTTGCTGATCTTACCTTGACGGTGTGTGAAGGTAAGGACTCCATCTCAGATGCCTTCTGTGCCAACGTTTCCAGATTGGCCTCTTGGGAAACCCTCCTCTTTCGCCGCGTGCTCTGGATGACCCCAGTAGGAGCAGCTCGGATGGCCTGCTTTGCTCCAACTTCGCTTGCTTCAGTGCCTCCATTATGAGAGCCCTGAGTCTGTTGCTCAGCAGGCATAAGGATGGGATTCTCCGTTGCCTGTCCTCCACCCTCTTTGGAGAGGCGCCGAGACCGCCTTGGTCCAGGTTGTTGTGTCTCGGTGGGTGCCTGAGAAAGAGCAGGACGGTACTGAGGAGCATTATCTTGCAGCTGTGTTGATTCAGGTGTGTCTTGGGATTGCCCTGTAGATTGATCAGTTTGGGAAAGTGACTGCGGTTGTGTGCCAGCAGTAGAATATTCCACTACTTGCTGATTCTGTGGAAGCTTTTGAAGTTGTTCAGCTTTTTGCTGATTTAGTGATTGAGGCTGTTGCACTTGCTGTTGCTGAGATTTTTGCACATGTTGCTGCAGTTGCTGTTGAAGTGGCTGTGCTTGTTGTATTTGTATCTGATGTGGCATTTGTATCGACTGCTGCTGGATCTGATTTAAATGTTGTGCTTGCTGCTGTGGCTGTGTCTGTTGTGATTGCGCAAGTTGTTGTGTCTGTTGCTGATGTTGCAGCAGTTTTTGATGTTGTTGTTGTTGTTGTACTAGCTGCTGTGTTTGAATTTGCTGTTTATGGAGCATCATTCTCTGGATTTGCTGCTGCTGAATTTGCTGCTGCTGAAGTTGCTGCTGAATTCGATTTTGGGGATTTGTTTGGGGGCTGTTTACAAAATTCACATTTTGCAAGGTTCTGTTGCCACGGAATACTGGATAATAACCTGCTGCCAAGTTTTGCCTGGGCTGCCCAAAAGCTAACTGAAAGGGCTGAAGCACTGATGTGCTCCCTGTGGTGGATGTCACATTCTGCTGGGGATTGAAAAAAGCAGGCTTGTGACCCTGCTGAAACACTTGCGTCTGCTGTTCCCAGTCCAGACCTTTAGAAGCATCTCTAAAGGCTTCTCCGCCCGTGGTAGGTGCCTGCTGTTGCTTTTCCGACATCCTAATGGTGGCCGGCTGCTGCTGTGGAATTGCAATACCTTCAGGTACCTGCTTTACTAAACCAGTCTGCGCTCCCATGTATGGAGCATAGCTCTGAGCCCAAGTTGTCGTTGTGACACCTTGAGACCAGGCTGCAGGTCTCTGCTGAGGTTGCTGGGGTAGCTCCTGGTGTGACCACTTCATTGGCATAGTCTGTTGATAATGGCCTCGGTTCTGGCTGCCCTTCTCTGGGCTGAAAATGACAGAATTGAGAAACATATGTGGTGCATCAGCAGTGGAGCTTTCCACACCCGCAGCCTCATTGTGCCCTGACTCTGAGGGAGGGGCCCCCATGCCATAGTAGGAGTTCTCTGAGCGCTGAGAAGGTTCTTTCATTGCAACGCCCTGGTCATTAAAGAAAGTGATGCGTTTGCCTGTCCTCTTTGTGTTGGCTTTCTGTTGAGCTGGCAAACTCATGACTATCATGAATAAAGATGGTAAGTGAGGGCTGGAGTGAGCTTCTGACGGGGTAAAGAAGAGTTCAAATCTCCAAACCACACCAAGCTCTCTCCAGTGTAATTAATCTGCTATGTACCTCTCTTTCACAAATGTAGTTAGTTTTTAAACAGTCTGTGGTCATCCAAATCTGCTAAGCATAGTTGGAATGGAAGTCAGCTTTAAAATGCAAAACATCCTATTAGCAGAAATAACAGTTTCAACCGACAGACCCTCAAACATGTCTATTGTTTTCCTTTGTACTTCTTTTCCTCTTCTTCTTCTTCTACTCCCGGTGAATCAAGGCATTCTGAAACTCCTGGAACTTGACAGCCATTATGTTTTCATGGATGGAAACCTGAAGAGAGAGGAACCAAAACCATCAGTCTCAAGTGATTTCACTCAGGTCCATGTTCTTTTTTCACAAATACAGACAAAATAGAAGGATTTATGTAGAATTTGAAGTCTTTAGCATGATGCAGACTGCAATCAAGTTACTTTGGATACTTTTTTACTCCAGTGCATACAGAAAAACACAAAAGAAAGAAAAAGTGAAAAAAACTATTTTAGGGTTGTTCACACTCATATCAGCAAACCACAAATGATACCACATTGTAAGTCACAGCATAAAATGTGAGAACGCAATCAACTGTACTTTTTTTTTGGATGGGGAGACTAAGGCAATTATAAATTATTATTTATCCTTGATATCTTCTTAAGGAGAGAAAAAT